>NC_090446.1:160348797-160651219 GCF_031143425.1 Pleurodeles waltl | reverse complement strand
CCAGTTTGGGGCAGTCACTGTAACCACAATAAACCCATAGACAGAAGTCGTCTGCCAAAACAAAGCAGGATTTTCCAGCAATCAGGTAGTTGTCCTCCCTACCTAGTGTTATATGTAAACCTAGTAGATCAGTCAAGCAGGATTTGACATTCAAGCAAGAGTTGAAAGTGTAATGTCAAAAAGGATGCTCACAGACCCACCCTGATTATTCTGTCAGGTTCAGAGGAGTCATCTCTGCCCTCTCAGATCAACCTAAAATGAGTCCTAGGAAGCATTTTGCACCTTTTCCATACCTATTCAGGTGCTAATTACTGGACAACAGAAGTGAAAGAGGAATGCAAATTCAGCTTTCAGGATCTTCCTGCAGGGAAAAGGTAACTTCCTAAATGCTATTTTTCCTTACTATTTATTTAACAAATTTTAGACTTCATCACTGAATTTGATTTTTAATAACTATTAAAAATAGTTGTTTAATTATTTTTCTAGCCAGTCCCATTCCTGAGACACAGTATTAGGATTTCTAATGTGTACTCTGGTTTTCAACATAGAACAGCTATGACTATGACTGCCACAATGAAAAATAGCTTTTGGGTGCTAGTCGTGGTAAGGACATAGTAACATTATTTTTCCTACTTTTAAATACTATGCACCCTGCCTTGTGGATTACAAGACTTAAATAGGGGTGATTTATTAATATTTGTAAGGGAGGTTTGAGCCGCCAAAGGTGTTTGATTTGACAGGTTGAATTACAGTGTCTAAACTGACACAGTCAGGCTACAATGTTAGGCCTAAGACTAAGGCCCTCATTACAACATTGGCGATAAAAGCCGCTTACCGTCGTGCAGAAGACTGCCAACACACCGCCGCGGCCGCGGAATTCCGCCACAGCTATTATGGCCAACATGTCGGAATCCGCCAAAATTCAGACACCCACACAAGTCCGCCACACCAAAGGTCAGTGATAAACTGGCGAAAACAAATCCTCCACCGTCACGCCAACAGAAATACGCCCACACTATCAAGACACACGAATCCACGTGGTGGTCTTTCAACCGCGGTGTTCCATTGGCGGTACACACCGCCGCGCTCAAAATACACACACTTACAAAACACAGCCACATTGGACAATTCGAAATACACACACTTGATACACATACACACACCACTAACACACACCCAATACAATATAAAACACACACCCACATCAGTCACAAACCCCCACAACAAAAAATTCCGAAAGAAGGCCAGAGAGAGAGCACCAGCAAGAACAAAAGCATCCACAGGCACACAACACCATCACCCACAGAACTTCCACGCACCTCACACAACACACCACTACATATCACCCCACATATCACCACACACACCACCCCACACATCACCTACACCACCCCATGGCACAGCAAAGACACTCCAGGTTCTCGGAGGAGGAGTTCAGGGTCATGGTGGAGGAAATCGTCCGGGTAGAGCCACAGCTATTCGGAGCACAGGTGCAGCACACCTCAATTGCAAGGAAGATGGAGCTATGGCGAAGAATAGTGGACAGGGTCAACGCAGTGGGACAGCACCCAAGAAATCGGGAGGACATCAGGAAGCGGTGGAACGACCTATGGGGAAAGGTGCGTTCTGTGGTCTCAAGACACCACCTGGCGGTTCAGAGGACTGGCGGCGGACCCCCACCTCCTCACCCACAACTAACAACTAACAACATGGGAGGAGCAGGTCTTGGCGATTCTGCATCCTGAGGGCCTCACAGGTGTAGGTGGAGGAATGGACTTGGGTAAGACAAATCTTAACTATTACAACCCCTACCCTACCTGCATGCTATCACATACCCCTACCCTCACCCTCAGCACCCCAACTCCTCACATATGTCCCAAAATCAATACAACCCCCTAAACCATCTTTACGCAAGGTCCCACACAGGAATGCAAACACTGGGGTACACGGTCACCCACCCATTGCACACCATGACACACACAGATGTAAAAACCATCCTTTTATACCCCTGCAGGACCCCTACCCAACGTCACTGGACAGGAGGGTCCACACATGTCCACACCACCAACAGAAGAGGCCCACAGTGATGACAGCACCTCTGTCCAACTGGTTCTAGATGACCAGCCCGGCCCATCGGGGACCTCAGGACAGTCGGTTCTCATCACACAGTCACAGGCCACTACAGAGCTTCCACCCTCTGGAAACACCAGCACAGCACCCACCCCGCGGGCCCATACCTCCGTCCCCAGGACACGTCAATCAGCAGTGTGTCCACCACTACAGGGAACCCAGGATAACCCACCACCCCAACAACAACAGGGACCTGGGGGCAGTGGCAGTGGGCACACGGTCCAGGGGACAGAGGCCCAGGAACACAGGGGAACTGGGAGACGATGGCAACGGTACTGGCCAAGTTTCAGGAGACCCAGCGGCTGCAGGAGGAACGGTATATGGGCTTCAGGGAGGAACTCAGAATCATAAGCTCCACCCTGGGCACCATCGTAGGGGTGCTGAAGGAAGTACTCAACACCAGGAGGGACACTGTGGCACTACAAGGGGCCCCTGACACTAGCATGGACGATGAACTGCCCACCACCTCCGCCGGCGCTAGTGGACAGGAGGCACCGCCACAGGACCACCACACTAGCACCCCACCCCCTGCAGAGGGAGAACCACCCCGCAAACGGTCCCGGAGATCCAGGACAAAGACAGAGCACGATGCCAAGACCCCGCCAAGAAATGAGACCACCCTGATTGTCATCCTACTGTCCCACTTTGTCACCCTGTCCATACTTAAACTGCCTCAGCTCCAATTCCTATGCCCATTTGGGCAATGCACCTGTGAGACTAATAGACTGGACTCTGCCATGGACATTCCTCCGCCATCACCCCTCACCATTTCACTACCCCCTCCAATATTGAGCACTTAAATAAACACCCTTAAAGCACCAAAAAATCTGGAGTCTGTCTGTGATTTCGAAATAATGTATTAGCAATTACAGTGACAAAATGCTCTTTCAAGTTTAATGTCAATATACCTATGTCACACAGCTCTAGTCCAGTGGGACCCACATCTGTGAAATCGTAAGGGAAAGTGACAACTCAGTGACCATACACTGGGTGAAAAAGACACACAGTAGAGAGGTAGTAGTATTAAAGTACATGTAGTAGGCAGGTCTGTACTCTTACCTGTGTCTCACTGGAAATATTGCTGGATCATGGAGTCCCTGTTGTGCATGTCTTCTTCCTCTGCTTCCTCGTCTTCACTGTCCACAGGCTCCACATCTGCAACAACACCGCCATCTGGACCATCCTCCTGCAGAAAAGGCACCTGTCGTCGCAAAGCCAAGTTATGAAGCATACAGCAGTGAGTAGAATAGGGATCCACCTGTCATATGGAGGCACCTGAATCTGGCCTTCAGGAGGCCGAAGGTCCGCACGATCACCCTCCTAGTTCGCCCATGGGCCTCATTGTAGCGTTCCTCTGCCCTTGTCCTGGGATTTCTCTCTGGGGTCAGGAGCCATGACAGGTTGGGGTAACCAGAGTCACCTGCAAATGGTGAGGGACAACTGTTAGACGTGCACTAACCTGGAGGGATATCCCCAGACCCAGACAACCAATCCCACTGACTTGCTTCCAGGTGCTCACCTAATAGCCACACACTGTGCCTCTGGAGTTGACCCATCACATAAGGGATGCTGCTATTCCGTAGGATGTAGGCGTCATGCACTGAGCCAGAGAACTTGGCATTCACATGGGAGATGTACTGGTCTGCCAAACATACCATCTGTACATTCATAGAATGATAACTCTTCCGGTTTCTGTACACCTGTTCACTCCTGTGGGGGGGTACCAAAGCCACATGGGTCCCATCAATGGCACCTATGATGTCGGGGATGTGTCCCAGGCCATAGAAATCCCCTTTCACTGTAGGCAAATCCTCCACCTGAGGGAAAACGATGTAGCTCCGCATGTGTTTCAGAAGGGCAGACAACACTCTGGACAATATGTTGGAAAACATAGGCTGGGACATCCCTGATGCTATGGCCACTGTTGTTTGAAATGACCCACTTGCAAGGAAATGGAGCACTGACAGCACCTGCACTTGAGGGGGGATTCCTGTGGGATGGCGGATTGCGGACATCAGGTCTGGCTCCAACTGGGTACACAGTTCCTGGATTGTGGCACGGTCAAGCCTGTATGTGATAATCAAATGTCGCTCCTCCATTGTCGACAGACAGGTCCACCAACGATCGGTACACCGGAGGATGCCGCCATCTCCTCACATGTCCCAGCGGACGGTGCCTATGAAGGACAACAGCGAGCACAGAGTCAAACAACTCAGAGGTACGTACCCACAGTTTACACAAAACACCAATCATACACAAAAGGTGGCCTGTATGTGTGTTGAGTCTAGGCCTAGGTATGTGTGACGCAGTTGGAAATGAAGCCATGTGGGCCCCTGAAATGGCGGCTGCCTGACCTGTAAAGTGGGACAATGGGATGTGAGGTAACTGCACTGGCGTTGTACACCGTCGCGGTAGGCGGCCGAAGACTGCGGCGCAAAGCTGCATTGGTTAACATTGGTCCCTATGGGCCCTTGGAGCCAATGGCGATGTAAGCCGGCGGTGACGGTACGCACCGCCGCGGACGTGACTGCCATTTTCTATCTGTTCAATCACTCGATACCCGATCTTCGACAGGAGAGGACCTACACTGCAAGTGCTGCTGTGACCTCGGTCTGGAAGAGACAATGGCTCGAGTGTCTGGGGAAAGGGCCCCTGCCTTCACATCAGAGGAGTTGGAGAAGCTTGTGGATGGGGTCCTCCCCCAGTACACGCTACTCTACGGTCCTCCAGACAAACAGCTAAGTACACAGGGAGCATGTTGTATGGGCTATGCCTGTGTGGAGAGGGCTGGATGTAAGAAGGAAGGGGGGGGAGTGCTGCTTGCATGAAAGAGGGTGAATGCATGTGCCACATGGCAAGGGTAGGGATGGGGGCCAATCACTCCGACGGTGCAGTTGGTAATAACTTCTCTTTTTCCCCTGTACATTTCATGTAGGTCAGCGCCCACCAGAAGAAAGATATTTGCCGTGCCATCGCCAAGGACGTCCGGACCCTGGGGGTCTACCACAGACGGAGCACCCACTGTCAGAAAAGATGGGAGGACATTCGCCGCTGGAGCAAGAAGACGGCAGGGGCTCAGCTGGGGATGGCCTCCCAACGTGGGAGGGGTGCCCGTCGCACCCTGACCCCCCTGATGTTCAGGATCCTGGCGGTGGCCTACCCAGAGTTGGATGGGTGCCTGAGGGCATCACAGCAGCCACAAGGGGGTGAGTGCACTCTCATTCTGCGGACTTTGCGTGCAGTGGAGGTGTCTGGGTGGGGGAGGTGGGCTGTGGGTTTCCCTAGGCCAGGGCGAGTTCTGTAGGCAAGACCCCTCCGTAAGGCAGGCCATGTGGCACCCCAGCCCACCTCTGTAGAGTGGGAAGTACACCTAGTCATGCCCCTGTGTCATCTATGTGTGCAGATGTCGTCCATAGCCTTGTAGGCCATTTCCCAGAAATTGAACAGTGGAGCCCAAGAGTGCGGCGTAGTGCAGGGGGCTTCTGTGTCTGTCGTGTCCGCCAACAGTAGCGGTAATGCATGCACTCAACATGTCTTTCTTCTGTCTTCCCCCCCCTTTTTGTGGTCTGCCTGTTCTTGTGTGCATTAGCATCATCAGACGGAGGAGCAGTGGCACCGGCGCACGAGGGAGCTGCATCCCACATGGCCCAGGAGGGCGACACTACGGAGTCTGAATTCACCAGTGGGATGGAGGGCGAGGGGAGTTCCACCGCGGGGACAGGAGCTGACACCAGCGACACAGACTCGTCCTCTGATGGGAGCTCCCTTGTGGTGGCGGCAACATCTATGCCCCCCGCATCTACAGGTACAGCCGCCACCCCCCCTACCAGCACCACCCTCCCAGCAGCCCCTCAGCCTTTGCTCCGTGCCCGCTCACCCAGGAGGGTGGGCATCACCTTCGCCCCAGGCACCTCAGGCCCTGCCCCAGTCACCCCTGCTGCCCTCAGTGAGGAGGCCATTGATCTCCTCAGGTCCCTCACTGTTGGGCAGTCTACCATTTTGAATGCCATCCAGGGTGTAGAGAGGCAGTTGCAACAAACCAATGCATTCCTGGAGGGCATTCATTCTGGTCAGGCGGCCCTTCAGCGAGCTTTTCAGACTCTGGCCTCAGCACTGATGGTAGCCATTGTCCCTGTCTCTAGCCTCCCCCCTCCAAATTTCTCCACCCCGACCCAATCCCCTGTACCTCAGCCTATCCCAAGCACACCTACAGACCAACATGCACACACGTCAACACCCAAGGGTAGCTCAGGCAAACATAAGCACCACACATCCCACAGGCACTCCCGCAAGCATCACACACATGCAGACAGAGCAACATCCACTGCCTCCACTGTGTCCCCCTCCTCCTCGTCTCCCTCTTCCCTCCCAGTCTCGTCTACACTCACACCTGCATGCAATACCTCTACAGCCACTACGTCCCTCTCCAGCATACCCACCACCATACCCCGCTCACGTGCAGTCACCACCCCCACTACCATTCACACGTCCCCTGTGTCCTCTCCCAGTGTGTCTGTGACAACCCCTCCGAAGATACACAAACGCAGGCACACACCCACCCAACAGTCATCCACCTCACGACAGCCTCCAGCGCATGCACCTTCACCCAAAGTCACCAAACGTACACCTCCTACAACCACCACCTCTTCCTCCACTCCCAAACCCCCTCCAGCTACCCGTCCCAGTTTGTCCCAAAAACTTTTCCTGTCCAACCTTGACCTCTTTCCCACACCTCCCCCGACCCGGCCGTCTCATAGGTCCCGAACTAGCACCTCAGCCACAACATCTCCCGGACCAGTGGTGCCTGTAGTCACCAGAATCTGGAGTGCACCGGCCACCAGGGCAGCCAGTGTGGCACGGAGCCACAGCATAGACAGTCCCCCACCTGTGAAGCATCAGAAGTTGGCCAGTGCCCGGCGGGAGAGGGGGAAGACTCCAGACACCAAGGCTGCTCCCAGGGGTCCAGTTGGGAGTGTGGAGTCAGCTGTGACACCTTCCAAGGTGGGGAAGGGGCACAAGAAACCCGGCAAGTCTGGGAAGGGCAGCACGGCGGAGAAGACCGCCATCAGCCCAGCTGCCCAGGAGGCCACCGCCAGCACCAGCCCAGCTGCCCAGAAGGCCACCACCAGCACCAGCTCAGCTGCCCAGGAGGCCACCGCCAGCACCAGCACCAGCCCAGCTGCCCAGGAGGCCACCCGTCAGCAACAGCCCAGCTGCCCAGGAGGCCCCCGCCAGCACCAGCCCCGCTGGGCCATGAAGGACCGCCAGCAGCTGAGACCCTGCAATGGAGACCACCATCTCAAGCACCGCTGAACAGGGCATCGCCATCTCAAGCACCGCTTAACAGGGCACCACCATCTCAAGCACCGCTGAACAAGGCACCGCCATCTCAAACACCGATGAACAGTGCACCGCCATCTCAAACACCGATGAACAGGGCACCGCCATCTCAAGCACCACTAGCCCATGAGCGGCAGGGGCACTGACGCAACTGAGTCCGTCACAGGGTGAATGATGCACTCTGGGCACCATGCCCCCTCCAGAACCAGTGGAGACTGTCATCCACTACCTCTGTCCTTAACAGGATGAAGCACTCTGGGCACCATGCCCCCTCCAGAACCAGTGGAGACTGTCATCTACTTGTGAGACTGTGCCTTTGCACTCCCCAGGATGGAACAGTGGGCAACCCACACCCTGTATAGACTTGTGAGACTGTGGCTTTGCACTCCCCAGGATGGAACAGTGGGCAACCCACCCACTGTATAGACTTGTGAGACTGTGGCTTTCCACTCCCTAGGTTGGAACAGTGGGCAACCCACCCACTGTAGAGACTTGAGAGACTGTGGCTTTGCAATCCCCGGGATGGAACAGTGGGCAACCCACCCACTGTATAGACTTGTGAGACTGTAGCTTTGCACTTCCCAGGATGTAACAGTGGGCAACCCAGCCATTGTAGAGACTTGAGAGACTTTGGCTTTGCACTCCCCAGGATGGAACAGTAGGCATGTGGCCCCCCTTGTGGATTTGGCGTTGTGCACTCAAGCGGCTGAGGTGCCCCCCCTTTCCCTCCCCCTGAGGTGCCTGTTTTATTGGTATCTGATGCCCCTGCAGTGTTCTCTCCGTCATTGTCGGGGATCTTGTGTGGGCCTCGCCCATACCGTGTGGTCCCAGTGTTCCACAGACTTTCTTAGTGCACTACTTGGACTACTATGCTTGGTATATATTATGTACATGGTGTATATATATTTATGCCTACTTGTTTTTAATATATTACAATGGTTACACTAATTTTCTATTGTCTTTGCATTCTTCCGGGGAGTTTGGGGGGTGTAACTGTGATGTATTGATATGCATTATTGTGTGTGTTGTAGTGGGTGAGGGTGGGGGTGTTGCATGTGTATGTCCCTGTTTTTTGCCTCCCCCCTCCCCTGTGTCATAGGTGCAGTACTCACCGTGGTCTTCGCCGTCGGCGTTCGTGCTCCTGGTAGAGGAGCAGGAAGACTATTGCAGGTAGAATTTGGAGTTCCGGGTCCATGGTGTCCTCGTTCCTCATGGGGTGTGTAGAGGTGAACGTTTTCCCTTCGAAATTCCTGTTTCCGCAGTGTTTTTATCCGCGTTGAATCCGCCCCGGAAAAGGTGGCGGATTGGCCTGTCATAATAGTTTGGGCGGTACATTGTCTCCCGCCTGTCTGTTGGCGGTGACCGCCGTGCTGTTTGTTTGTACCGCCGTGGCGGTCGGAGTGTTAAAGTGGCTGTCTTTGTTGGCGGTTTCCGCCACGGTCGCAATTGCAATTTTTTTACCGCCGGCCTGTTGGCAGTCTTACCGCCGCTTTAACACCGACCGCCAGGGTTGTAATGACCACCTAAGTCTTACACTGTCACTATAGTGGATGGCCCAATAGGTCCTGCACTCCACTTGTGACATTTAACTTACAGGCCATGAGTAAATTTTGTACCACATACTATGGACATATAGGTAAGTTACGTATACCAGTTAGGTATATGCCAATTCTATCATGTTTAAAGAGGGACCACAGGCACTTAACTTCTGATTTGCATGGTTAAAGTGCACAGAGGTCTAATATCAGCATAAATATAGGGTTCTGCAAAAGGAGAAATATTTGGGGGGACCAGGCAGAAAAGGATGATTTCCTGCAACGCCCTACACAAAGTACAAATTACTTACCTTCGGTAACAAAATATCTGGTAAAGACATATTCTAGTTGCAGATTCCTTACCGTAGAATTTCCCCTAGGCATCAGACTGGATCCGGAGACTTTCCTTTGAGCAATACCCTTGCATGTCTGTAGCTGACATCGGTCGACTCCGTGGGCGTCGTTGGCATCATAGTCGCCGTGATGACGTTGGGAGTAGTACATAGACGCCGCCTTCGTGCAGTGACATCACGCCAAAGTGCGGGGGTGCTAAGAACACTGAGATTGGTGCGCCAGAATTAAGGACTTGAAGGGGGAATCAATGTCCCTAGAAATCAGTTTGCAAGCGGGGAGGATAGGTGGGCTGTAAGGAATCTGCAACTAGAATATGACTCTACCAGATATTTTGTTACCGAAGGTAACTAACTTGTACATCTGACAGAGACTTCTAGTTGCAAATTCCTTACCATAGAATAGATACCCAAGCAATGCCATCCTCGGATGTGAGCTGCGAACCAAGGTCATACTAGGAAGTCCTGCAAGACCGAACGACCATCCTGACGGACCTGAATGTCCAGGCAGTAGTGTTGAGCAAACGTGTGTAGGGATGCCCATGTAGGTGCCTGACAGATATCCACGACAGGAACTCTGTGTGCTAACACAGCAGAAGCAGCAGTTGCTCTGGTGAAATGAGCACACAAGCCCTCAGGGGGTTGCTTGTTGGCCAAAGCGTAGCACATTTTGATGCAAAAAAGTACCCATCAAGAGATGGTACGTTTTTGCACCGCCTTCCCTTTTTTCACACCCACATACCCAACAAAGAGTTGATCATCCACCCGGAAATCGATTAAGATACAACGTCAACGCTCTTTTTGGGTCCAGACCGTGGAGTCTCCTCTTCATGAGAAGGATGTGGGGGTGCATAGAAATTAGGCAGGTTGATGGACTGGCCTACATGAAAAGGCGGAACCACCTTTGGAAGGAAGGAAGCTTTAGTGCGCAATGCCACTTTGTCAGGGTGCACAGACAAGTATGGAGGTTTACACAAAAGGGCTTGAAGCTCACTCACCCTGCGAGCAGAGGTGATGGCAACAAGAAAGACAGTTTTGAAGGTGAGGAGCTGTAAGGGGCAATTGCGCATCGGCTCAAAGGGAGTACACATTAAATAAGTAAGGACAAGATTGAGGTCCCACTGAGGCATGATAAATGGAGTGGGAGGAAATAAATGGGTGAGGCCTTTTTAAAAAGTGAGGGCTGATCAGGTAACCTAAGGAAGGCCGAAATGGCAGATAAATACCCATTAAGGTTGCCCAAAGCGGAGCCCTGCTGGGCCAAAGAAAGAATTAACAGAAGAACCTCGGATAGAGGGGCAGAGAGGGGATCAACAGATTTGTTGGTGCATCATTCTCAGAGACTATGTTCAGACCAGCTTTGATGAAAGGGAGCATCTGAGAGGGAGTCGGTGTGACTTTGGTAAGTTGATAGTAAACCCCAACGTGTGCTAAATGCTCGCCGTAGTCTGAAGGTGGGAGATGAATTTCTGGGGCAAGTCCGCCTTCAAAAGTCATCGATGTCTGGGAAGACTGAAACGCCTAACCGGCGCAGATGAAGTGCAACCACCGCCATCACTTTCGTAAACACCCTAGGGGCGCTGATTATGCAGAAGGGGAGCACTGTAAACTAATAGTGCTTGTGACCTACCACAAATCGCAGGTAACGTCTGTGGGCAGACAGGATGGGAATGTGGAGAGAAGCACACTGCAAGTCCAACGCTACTATCCAGTCTCCTGGGTCCAAGGCAGACCGAACCTGAGCCAGGGTGAGCATTTTGAATTTCTCCTTCTTGAGGAAGTAGTTTAGATCCTGAAGGTCAAGTATAGGAAAGCTCTCGTCCTTTTTCAGCACCAGAAAGTAGCGGGAATAACATCCACGACCTACTTCGAGCACACAGGGACCTTCTCTATAGCTCCCTTGGCCAAGAGAGCTGTGACTTCCTGGGAGAGAAGAGCCAAATAATCCTCTGGGAGGTGACCGAGGGATGGAGGCATGGCTGGTGGAGCAGATTCGACAGGTAGGGAGTAGCCCTTTCAAACGATCTGCAAAACCCACCTGACCATAGTGATGGATTCGCAGTCAGGCAGTTGATGGTGAATCCTGCCGCCAACTGGATGGGAGTGAGGGGACGTACTGAGAGGGTTTGGAGGCTGCAGCGGGGGCAAAGGTGGACTGGGTAGACCTCTGGTTCCCCGTCCCACGCGGGATTCCGCATCCCCAGTCACACAACGGCTGGACAGCATGGGTGGCACTGTGGCTGGGCTGAGGACGCTACAGGGAGCCCCTTCCATGGCCACTAAAGGGGCGAAAAGCAGACCGCAGGAGGCGAGGGGCAGAGGAAAGACCAAGGGACCGAGCAGTAGCCCGAGAATCCTTGAATCTCTCCAAGGCCAAGTCCGCTTTGTCTCCGAAGAGACGGGAGCCATCAAAGGGTATGTCCATGAGGGACTGTTGGACATCTCCAGAAAAACCAGAAGTACGCAACCAGGCGTGGTGTCTCAAGGCCACCATTGTAGCAAGCGATCTGCCCAGAGAGTCGGTCGTGTCCAGCCCACAACGGATTGTGAACTTCGCCGCATCTCTCCCATTGTTGACAGCTTGGGAGATGACCGCACATGCCTCCTCCAGTATCTGCGGCAGGACTTGAAGACCCGTATCCCACAAAGAGTGGGTATAGCATCCCAAAAGGCATGCAGTGTTCACAGACCGCAGCACGAGACTGGAGGAAGAAAACAACTTCTTACCAAATTGTTCCAGCCTTTTTGATTCCCTATCCGAGTGGTGCGGAAGGGAATGCGCCTGAAGAAGAGGAAGCCTGAATGACAAGACTCTCAGGCGTGGGGTGTTGGAACAGGAATTTAGGGTCGTTCAGAGTGGGCTGATGGCAGCGTGCATTAGTCCTATTCACAGGAGCCCCTGTGTTGGGTTTGGACCAAGTACCCAAAAGGACATCGGTGAGGGCTTCATTGAACGGCAAAAGGGGTTCGGATGTGGAAGCCCCTGGCTGAAGCACCTCCATCAGGTCTCCTGATGGTTCCAATTTCCATTGGTTCCGGCATTCTTTCTTTCAGAGTTCTTGAGTCTCTATTATCGTGAGCACGCCAATAATATTTTTCAGTCTTTTTGCGTGTTCCTTTTCGTTCTGTTAAATGATGATCAAGCCTCAAGACAAGGTTTATCAATTCTTGACAGTCTGTAGGTTGCGGGTCGATTTCAGCTAGGATATCTTTTAGCTCCTCTTTGAGTCCCTTGTAGAACAAGGCCACTTGTTTTTCTTCAGGCCAGGATGTCTCAGCGACCAGCCGATTAAAGTTGGCTAATTATGACACTGATTCCCTTGTCGTAAGTCTAATAATTCACGATCTGCTGACAGTGTTACAGTTCTACGATCAAAAACTCGCTCAAACTCGCAAACAAAATTTCTCCAGTTGTATAACAGGGGACTATCTTTACGCACAGGAGGAATAGCCCAGGTAGCTGCATCTCCAGACCGATATGATAACAAGAAAGCTACTTTAGACTGGGCATAGGGGAAAGTATGTGGTCTGCAGGTGAAGTGTAATTCCACTTGAACCAGGAGAGATTGCGCTTTCAAGGGGTCACCTGAGAAACGTTCTGGGGGAGCTAAAGGAATGGCTGAAGGAACACTGAGGGAAATGTTTGTCGGATTACCTCCAGAAGTCTGAGAAGAAGGACCTGACCAAGACACACCTGCGGGATTTTGTTCCTTCTTCTCTACCTTATCCTGTAACTGACTCACTCTCTCAGCTAGGCTAGTTGCCAAATCTTTTGATGATACCACCTCTGCTTGGAGCTGAGTGATAGCCTTGACTAGCTCGTCCAGTGTGGCCATGTTGAGAACATACACAAACCAGGAGGTAATAATTTGTGAGCTCACTATTCTGTCAGTCTCACCAGATCCTCGGGTCTGTGCACGCTCCCAACACCTCCACCACATGACAGCTCCAATATTCTGATTAGAATTGTCACAGAGTCTAAGAGAGTCCAAGTGGGGAAAAGGGGATTAGGAAGGGAACAGCTGGGAAGGAGACCTGTAGGAGGCAAAAAGGTTAAAACACACAATATCAAGATTATATCATATGAATCAATACTAGGCTATGACTAAGCATTGTCATTCTGAAAACATGGACAACCCAAGCATAGACTTAAAATGACTAAGCTTCAAGATGACTGTATACCTGTGAGGGAATCAAGAAAGGTTAAATGCAACTTTCAAATTCAAGTATTATCTTTTGCATGAGGATCAGGAAACCATCTGAATGATTTCTAAAACCATCATATGAATCGTGTTTGAGAAACATATTAAGTACACACAACATTACATCTAGAACTCTGGCTTTTTTGTTCTCTCAAATTGCCGGAACATGAATTGTGCACATTGCAGATTTTCACATAGATTGTAAATACCATAGAATGATTGTGTACCATGAATAACACAAATTAGACTCGAGAAATAAATCACGCGTCTTGCCAACTCGAAAGCCACCAAGTAAATGCCTTAAAATGGTAGCGCATAATGAACACTGTGATTTTAACCACAGAAAATGAATCGCGCGGCTTGCCGATTCAAATGTCACCATATGAATGTCAGGAAATGGTAGCGTACATTGAATAACATGAATTACACACAAGAAATGAATTGCGCGTCTTGCTGATTCGAATACCACCATATAACTGCCAAGGAATGGTAGCGCACAATGAATTTCAAGGATTAAAGCACAAGAAAAGAATTGCGTGTCTTGCCGATTCGAATGCCACCATGTAACTGCCAAGGAATGGTAGCGCACAATGAATATCAAGGGTTAAAGCACAAGAAAAGAATTGCGCGTCTTGCCGATTCGAATGCCACCATGTAACTGCCAAGGAATGGTAGCGCACAATGAATATCAAGGGTTAAAGCACAAGAAAACGAGTCACGCGTCTTGCCGATTCGAATGCCACCTTGTAAATACCATAAAATGGTAGCGCACAATGAATATCAAGAGTTAACACACTAGCAAAGAATTGCGCGTCTTGCTGATTCGAGTATCAGCATGTAAATGCCATGAAACGGCCAAGCGCACTTTCACACGCACAAGAGTAAAATTGTTTATAGCGCAAAATTAGGCCCAAGAACTGAAGAGTCTTCGATAACGGGATCGGGAGTCCAGCCCGACCTCCGTCTCACCGCCCTGATCAAGGATCACCAACTAAGTGAAAAGGGCAAGGCCTGGAGGATCAAAGTAGGCCACCGAAACAGGAGCTCAGGAAGTTGCTGCTGCTCTGCACTGGGACCTCTGAATAGTGAGCACGTGGAGCTGGGCTGGCTCCCTTATATAGAGTCTTGGCCCAGCCCACAAACCACACCCAGGCATGCTGCAGGGAAAGCTTCTAGAAGGCCCTGGAAGGGGACCACACCCTGAAAGCCTGCAGCAGCACATTACATGTGAACAGTATTTATATGCATGCTGAACATAAGTCTTTAAGATTAAACTCTGCAATGCAAAAGGTTAAACAACATCATATCAGCACAATCATAAATTATGTTAGCTTGAAATTGTTAGATTTTTGCATTCTAGTCGCCCGTGGAGCGCGCACTGCCCTGATGTTGACACCTTGCACGGGTTGAAACCGGTCTTCGAGGACATCCTCGACGCACCAAATATCTCACTAGAAAACTCAACAAAACGGTTGAAGTCGGTCAAAAAGAGACCAGGGTAGCTCTCTCGGGATCAGCACGTGGTGTGGAAAAAAAAAAAAACTGACGTCACTGCGCGAAGGCGGTGTCTAAGCACTACTCCTGACGTCATCACATCGACTATGACACCAACGATGCCCACAGAGTCGACTGACTCCACCTACCGATGCACAAGGGTATTGCTCGAAGAAAAATCTCTGGATCCAGTCTGACGCCTGTGGGAAATTCTAAGGTAAGGAATCTGCAACTAGAAGTCTCTATCAGATACAAATAATTATCTGACTCCAATGTTTTCCAGTTTTGGCTGACATTTTAATTCATGATAACTTTTAGCTGGGAGGCTCTTGCGTTTCCAGTCTGCGGGGTACCTTGACACACAGCAACAGGACAAACAGTTTCTCAAATGTTGGATTGCAAAGGTTTTCAGTATTATCACACGTGCTTGCGTATGCAGATAATGACCATTCGCTTTTACCAGTTCCATCTTCATAACCAATGGATCAGGGTAGGTAAAGGGTGAGGACATGAAAAGAGCACAATGCATTAAGAGTAACAGAGTCCCTATACACTTTAAATAAACATAATCCTAATTCTTGGCTCACTGTTATTTCCAGATTGAGGATACAGCCACAAGCAAGAAAATGGATGAGAGCAAAGAGAGTAAATGGCACTATTGATTTAAGAATGGTTATGCAAATCATCCTTCACCTTGTGAGCACGCTTCAATACCGCTGTGCTTACTGAGTGCTCATGAGGAAGCCCATTAAGCCAAACTGCAGCTCTTTCTCTGACAGGTATCCTGCCTGAATAATTCAATGGTAATTTCCTTGCCACTGGTGGAGTGTATGCTGACTTTCAGTAAATATATATATAGCACCACACCTTTGAAAGGGGTAAGAGTGAGAAATGAAGTTGTGGTCTACAGAACAGCCTACCGCCCATCAATGACATCATCAGTAACTAAAAGTTGATTAGAAGAAAGTAAATCCTTGGTTCTCTCCCTGTAAACTCACACTAGAATTCAGTATTATGCAATACTTGCCAAGCCTAGGAAGCATGAAGGTATGCAAAGATGATCATGAAAGGAATCTCATTCAAAATAATTTACTCTTTGCATTTGGATCAAAGGATAAGGGAGTTGACACAACCACCATGAAAGATGTTGCATTATTCTGAAAACCTAGTGCAAAAACTGATGAATGAAATGCTTGAATTAGTCTCAGCGAACTCAATCACTTTGAGATGCATTCCCATTTATCATATTTAGCTTGTCTGTACCATAATAGACAGGGACCAAACATATGAAAAATCAGTCTTGGCAGCATCTAACGGACATTCCTGACCAAACCTCCAAGAAAGGTCCATTCTGAATGGAAACAAATATTCCCAGAAATGGTTTGACCTTGCTTAAGTAATCAGTGAGGAGTAGCTTGCAGCATATGATACATGGACTTCAGAACCTGCTTCTCATCATACACCTCCTATTTAGGGAGCATAAACAAAGGATGGGCTGCTTGAAGTAATCACAGATCCTGTCCAGAACAGACTTGTCCTGGCAGTTCAGTGTAGACTGTGCCTTTTGGAGGAAGACCAAGACTTATTTGGATTATTTGCTTTCTTTAGAATGGAACCACCAAAAAGGGGTCCCCATCTAAAGCACCAACTCATCTATGGGCTGTGCTCTAGAGCAGGTCTTCAGATGGAGGTCCTCGAAGATCCTGCTCAACATTGCATTCCGGGGCTAAATGGTGACTGCATATATTAGGGGGGTTGCTAACGGATAGTGAACAGCAGAAGGACCTGCTAGTCTTGCCCACTTTCTACGGTCTTACTTTAACACCTGTCATTTTGTCATGTGCCCAATCAGGTGCTGCCATCAAACCTTGGGGAAAAAATTTTTTGCAACCCTTTTCTGTCTGTTGAGACCATCGTTATGAATAAAGAGGTCTACAATGGAAACCAGACTGTTGTGCTTGCAATTAAGGTGTGATCTTCAGTTTCTGTGTATCCCACAATGCTCATATTGTATCATTTAATAAATGCTTCCATCCCATTTGGTCTAATGTCAAAAGCCTCCAGCACGCCCTTAACCTCAACACCATGTACCACCTAATCCAAGCTTGTGTGCCATCAGTTGCGCAATGCTTTGGTGGATCCTCAGACACCAAGCAATACAGTCTTAGTGGCGATTCACAATTGTGAATCAGCTCCAAAACATCCAACTTCCTATTAGCAGAAGTGCAGAAAGGCCTCATTGAAAATCCCGAAGTCACGAAAGCGTCCAGGAGCACGTAAAAGTACTTGGTTAAGAGAATTTTAAAAAGCTAACATTAAAAATGTTACTAGGGTGTGCGAAGTACTACCAAGAGGACATAATAAAGATGTTACAAAGCGCAACCAGTACTACTTAATTTTGTGCAATAGCCAATAACCAAAGCAGGAAGCGCAAAGGAAGAAGTGTTTGTGATATGGTGAGCAGTGCTACTGCAAGGCACATTCTGATTTTACAAAATCAAAAAAATGTCACTGCTGGCTTCTGCACACTGTTTCCTCGCTCCCTTTCCACTGTGCAGTAAGTCGAATTCCATATATAATGAGTCACCAACGGCCACTGCCTTTCTAAACACTTGTAAATCCATCTGATTAAGTAGACACAAATACATTAAAACCTGCCTTCCCTCAGGACACTCCTGCACAGTCTGCCTTCAGATCTACAGCCGTCCGCACCACATTTTCGGTGTTCTCCAAGGGGTCTTGAAAAAAGATATTATTTACTGGTATGATCTAACAAGTACAGAAATAGAGGCCGTTGGTTTCACTTTGGGGAAATCTTTTTGATCAGTCACAAGAAGGTAGAAGTAAACAAGCAATAACCATCATAAGAAAGTGAAGGACTCGAACACATCCTGTGTGCAGGGAGGTGGCAACCACTGGTGCAGCAGGTGCAGTGACACCGGGGCTCGCACGCCTGGATTCCCGTAAATTGATGTACTGTACTATCTCAAAAGCAATCAAAGGGGCCATGACAAGATTGCTGTGCTACTGCTTGGGTGACTTTTCTGTTAAAAAGTATAAAAAGAATAGCCGATCAGGAGTCCCTTTTGGCTCAGCATCTGGGAAAATAACTTATCAGTATCAAGGTATGTGCGCGCTGTGAAAAATTAACTTCAAACTTATTTTCTAAGGAACAATGTTCGATCAATCAGGAGTTGGCCAATGCTTCTGTGGAAACAGTGTGTCTTCTGGGTGCTGTTAGTATACGGTTTGTCCAACAAGAGTCTGGGCATTCTCCATAAGTGCTCATCTTTCGTGCATAGTTAAATTGCCCTAATAATCCTTTTCATATGTTTCATTTGGCTTCCGCAGAATCCTTGAGAGAGGGTCACTTACCAACTCTGGACACAGACTGCTGGGAAGTGCATCCCGCATTGCTAAAAACCGACACAACTCTACAGATTTCTACTTAGAGCTGAAGCCAGCCCAGTGCGTACATCCCTGCAGGGGTGAGTACTTTTAAATAATCATCTGCAAAGCAAATAGTTCTGGAAGTCTTAACTATTACAACACTTTTTAGGGTTGAGCCTGCGTCGCATGCGCTTGTGCATGCGTATCGCTTGCAAGACGCTTTAGGAGTTAGAAAAGGGCTCGGAGCCCCGTCCACGTCACATCAGTGTCTTTCATTGGTTCGTGGGCTTGCCTGTTAACATCTGCTTGCTTTCATTAGTGGAAGGCACGCATAGGTCATGCCTTTTCCGGTGGTTAGCCCTCCTCGAGCGCAGCGACCAAGTACTGAAAACATGCAAGGCTCGCTGTTTCCCGTCAGGTTTGTGGACTATTTTTTCTCTATTTTTGCAGCGCGATCTCGCTTGGCAGAAGTAGAGCGCTTTGCATAATATCGACCCGGTTACATAGTTAATTGCACTTTTGCTGGTTACGTACATAATTGCACTTTTGCCGATAGGTTTCATTACGAGTGAACTGTAGCAGCGCAATCACGCTGTTTTTTTTTTCAATGTGGCAAGAAAAATCCGGTTGGGCTGCTGCAAATGTGTTTGAGGTAATATTACTTTTTTTTCTTCATTTTGCATTTTTTGAGTAGTGCAAACTCGACCCAAATGGAACGTATTAGGGTACTTTACATGAGCACCAATTACATCACACAAGTTCACATTAGTTTACTTCTTTAAGGCACAGCAGAGTAAGTGATTTGCACAGAATCACAGGACGTTTAGGCGACGCCCAGGCGCAAACCTGGTTAAACTACCCATTCAGTGTGGTAATCAGCATCGTTGAGCTTCGGGATGGGTTTGAAGCAACTGCATGGTTGCTGAACGTCTTTGAGAGATCTTTGGGTTTCAGTTTTTATGTTGTCCGTTGTGTTTAGAGAGCTTCCGCCTGGCCGTGCTGTGAGTGACCATTGCTCTAGAAATATGCCAATTTACTGTGCCCTATTAATATATTATAGGATGATAATTTAAGACCAAGACCCAGTGTGAGTGAGCCAGAAGCAGCAGCACAGGGAGGGTGAGGGTAGAAGGAGGTGGGAAATGGGTGGTTTATAAATAAGGTGGCTAATTAATTCCATAGCAACACTAGCACCATTTCCAACCATCTGTTTTGTGTGATGACCTAATGCATCCTGGGAGTCGTAGTGTGATTTGTTTCTATTGAACATTGGATAGCAGTGATTTGAGGGTTAAAGACCCAGGACTGGAAATAATGTCTTATCACATAGAGTGAGACTGCCTCTTTAAAGGTCCAAGTATAATGTTTTTCTTGATTTAACATGTCAGTGGATGGTATATTTATTACCTGTTGTATGAATTTGGTGCCCTACCAGGGCCATAGCAAGGAACAACCTCGTGGACATCAGCTGAAGAGGACACCCCTCACGTGCCAGCTGTTGTTCTACACTATCTTTGTGCCCTGCTCCTTGCTCTAGTACAGCACTCGGCTGCTTGACTTCACACATACATATATATATATATATATGTACATGTACATATACATATATATATATATACACACACACACATATAAAAGAACAAAGGTTACAGGGATGTTATACTTAGGTTCACATTTTAAATGTACAAAACCATATAAATTCACCTGTTAGAGTTAGAGTTATCTCAAGTAACTATAACTCGTGCTCTAAGGTAACTATAACTCGCACCCCTGCCATGCACAGGTTTTTCCACAAAACATTTACTGCAAATATTACATTGATATGATCAATGGTGTTATCAAAGATGTCATGAGTGTTGTAATTTGTGAGGTAATTAGAGGTGTATGGCAACGGCTCAAGCTGTAGTCCATTGTTTGAATTTAGACCTGGGGAGTTGGTGGCCTCCAGGCCTGGAGGTCCACAACGGCACCCTTACATTAATGCATTGGAGCCCTGGGGAGGTAGCGGTTCCCAGGGAGCAGGGGGCCACACGTCCCTCTGTGTACTATAGTGATTGTCCCAGGGATATGACAGTCCCCAGGGCTGCAGGGGGCTGCACAGGACACTACATTCCTTTAACATTTGCCCCACTGTCTTTAACAACTTTTGCCCTGGTGAGGTTGGTGGTCCCTGGTGCTTTCATAAGCCCTGGGGGGGGGTGGGCTCCTGTGCCCCCCCTCCTTCATTTTAGCAATTCCCTCAGGGACCTGGCCCACCCCGGGGGCAAAATGAAAAGAAAGTGTGGGGGACTGTGCTTGCTTTAAAAAGAAAAAAAAAAGAAAAAAAAAAATCACAGTGAAATTTGCAGATCCGCCACGATTATTGCCGTGATTTAAAAACAGACTTAAGCTTTTCAGAGGCCCGTGGGTGACCACTGAACCAAGGATAGGAGGGTAGGGTAACAGTACCCTGCACTCGTTTCTTATTTTTTTTGTTTTTTTTAGACTCGGCTGAAGCAGAGTCTCAAACTGCCTGCCAACACTTCAACATTTCCTGGTTGAAGTGATGGCAGCCAATCAGATCTCTGAGGGAGATCAGGAGAATTTGCAAAGCTTTCACGCCGCCAGATATACAAATTTGTTTTTCTTTTAATATTTCAAAAACTACAGATTTACACCAAATGACAAAAAGCACTATTTCTGGACCAACAGCTACCTTTGTGTCAAACATGGTGTAATTCTGTCCAGTAGTTTAGGTTGTAGTCGTTCCTAAAATCCCTAAGGAAATTAAAATGGTAAATGCACTTTTTTTTTTACACCCCTTTTCCCCCCTCCCTTCACCCCTGCTTAACAGATCACCCCAAAGCTTCCAATGCACAACAAGATTCTTGGGCACACTTTTTTTGGACAATTTTGTGTGTCATATGGTGCCAAAAATACAGTAAGCAGAGCGAACTATAAGTTATACCTCCTCCATGCACTGCTTATGACCTCCAATACTACATAACTCATGATATGTTCTATGACATTATTTATGACATCACTGATGGCATCTCAAGTGATATCACTGGTGACATCATTCAATGAGTTTGTTTGTTTTATAGTTTACTTTGTGGCGAGTAGCTACGATATTACCTTTCTACCTTATTTTGTGCTGCCTGTGTCCAGCTAATGGGTGTGTTTACAACATTCATGTGCTCCAATTGCATCATAGAGATGTAGAGGTATTGAACATGTTGCATTGAAGAATAACTCTGTGCAGGTGACAGTTGACAACTTGTGTTCAGCATGTTCCACGCATGTTTACATAATCAGACTAGATTTTGTAAGCAGCCTAGAGTTACTAGACAGAATCACAGCATGACATAAAACAGATGACAGTGTGCACCAGGTACTAACATAACTGCATGTGCTTCTTTTGCTTCAGAAGATGGGCTATCTGTAAAGTTTCCACCACAGTAAGAAGGCTGCAGGTAGTATAATCTCTAGCACCCTCAGACTGCAGTGACTGTAATCAAATTGGTTCCTTTTTTGCAAGTGTTGCATGGAGTGTATACTGTTCTAAGTAGATACTTGTAATATTATGTGCTGTGTTCCTCACAAGTTGAACTTTCTGTTAAAAGTCTCTCCTTGGAGTAAACACTGTTTACAGTACCCACTTTTCTACTCATATCAACTTTATCTCTTAATGTAGGTTCAGTGACAGTGAGGGGTTTGATACAGATTAAAGCGGTCAGTAGAAGGGCATTAATTTTGGAACAGACATTGTGTATCTTAATTAACTTTGCTTTCTCTGAACAGTTGTATACATATTGAACACTGTATACGATATGGGTTTCCCATACCTCTGTGTTTGATTGTTAATGTGAACTAGACTACCAAGTAAATGTATGGTATTGGGTCAATCTTTTACATAAAAAACGCTTGCTACACATAAGGGAGTTGTATCTGTGATGGCATTAATGATACTTCATATTATTCTGAGCTATTTTTTACTTACTTTTAAACCTTTAATTTCATACTAGTTTACAGAGTAATGTGTACAAAAGAAGCTTGCAAAAAGATGTCATCAATTATGTCATTTGAGCTATCACCAGCGATGTCAAACAATGTCACAGAACACGTCATGAGTGATGTAATATGTGAGGTCATAAGTAGTACATGGTGGGGAAACAAGCTATAGTTAGTTCTGCAAACTTTAACTGGTGAATGTACAAGGTTTTTTTTTGTTCAAAATGTTAATGTTTTCACTGAAATATTCACCTAACTACAATGTAACTATGTTTTTATAATGCAAGGTAATATTTTCTTACCAATACATAAAGGCAAACCCCTACCAGCCCCTGCAGCATCCCCCACAGGCAGCCAACCCCAATCTGTGCACAGCCACCGGCCATGTACAGAAGGGAATTGGTCACAGGGCCTGGTGTCCAACCCACCCAGAGCCAGCACCACTGCGTACTAGTAATGTAGAAGAGGCAGGACCAAATGGGTGGAGCTTCTTGGAAAGTCAATGCATTCACCTCCATCAAGGATTTCAGATCGTTTTCCAACAAGCAATTGTTAAGAAAACACATTTTGCATCAGTCTGGAAAATGGCAGGAACAGCGTTGTATGCCACTACCCTAGAAGGGGAGGGAGCAAAGGGGCAGAGCTTATAGTTGATTTGGCACCTCTGCATACTCAGCAGTAATTAAAAGGGAGACCCAATCAGAGAGGGGGGAACTCGTCTCCCCACTCCCAGAGTCTTATTAGGGCTTGGGACCCCATCCCCAAGAGCTTGCATTAATTAAAGGTAGGTACCCCGGTGCCCACCCAGGGCACCAACCATGCACAACATTGGGGACTGCGGTGGAAGCCCCCGGACTCCCACAGCCCCAGCCTGCATGCTACAGGAGCTGGCATTGCTCCTGCCTGCAGAGAGTAGCTACTGCTGAGAGCAGGCTTTGTGTTTGCTCCCATTTGGCGGGAGTTTCAAAAATGCAACTGCCACGTGGAAGCAAATACAGTTTTTCCTGCCGGTGCAGGCAGGAAAGCTGCTGTCCCCTGGGCGGTGGGGCTCCCACGGACACAGCAAGCAAGCCCACCTAGGAAGATGGGGTCCCCTGGGCTATTAAATACTGTGGGTCTCAGGGAATTGGTTTTCCGGGGCTGAAAACAGCCTGGGGAGGAGGGCCCAGGGGAATGGAGTCCCCAGGGTGAAAAATGGCCTAGAGAAGGGAGTCACACATCCTCCTCCTCTCATTTGAAGAATGTAGCCCTGGGTCACTATTTTGTTAGTTTTTTTCACGATCCTGCATGAGTCCCGTGGTATCACCAAATTTTTCCCAAAAGACTTATGGCCCCGGGGGAGGGGGGTTCCTCAGGGTGCTCCCCAAGGGGTTTATGGGGGCAGGGTATCCCAGCTTAGACTGCTTCTCCTTTTAATAACTTCAGGACAGAGGACTAAGTCCCCAAGTCCTTTAATGGCTGCCAGAAACATTTTTCATATATTGCTGGCAGCCAATCAGACCACTCGTGCCGACAGGACCCTGACTCCTCCAGTAGTGAGATGGCCTAAGGGGGAAAAAAAAGCTTGCTGGGCCAATCAGAGCACTCTATTTTTTTTAATTGGTTTTGAGAAACTCTTGCGAGCCCCTTCGAATCCAACCATCCAAATATACAAATATTTTTGATGCTTAATTTTTCAAAAGACTACTGGCCGGATTTGCACCACATCACAAATAGCACAATCTGTGGATCAGGATCTAGGTTCCTGACAATTGAGTAATTCTGTTCAGCAGTTTTTTAAAAGAGCTACCTCTTTTCAAAGAAGTCTATGGAAAATGCTTCGGGATTTTGCATTGTGGACCACTATTTTTCTTTGGGCCCCACTTGACAGATCATCCTGAAACCTTTCATGCACAAACTAGACAAAAAGAGCACTTTTTAGAAAGTTTCATGGAGATTCGTCAAATGGTGCCAAAGTTATTAGCAACCTCAAAAAATGCATTTCCTATGGGAATGATAACTTAACTATAACTACCCAGTGGTGACCATCATTGTTTTTGTGGGAAGCATGGGCCAAGTGCTGATTGCTTCATCATTAATATCCTTCCGCTGCTTGCACTGTGGTTGAGGTTACTATTTCTTTTCTTACATCCCATGTTGCTTCTTTCTTCTTCCCTTGTGGTGCTGCTTCCTATATTGCACCTTCCTCTCTTATTGTCTATGTTGCCTCTCTGTCCTTTCACCCCTGTTGTCCATGCTGCTTCTACCCTTCCCAACACCCAGTTTTCCATGTTGCTCTTTTCCCTCCAAACCCCTTGTCCATGTTGCTTCTTCTCTTTATGAACCCTTGTTGTCCTTATTGGTTCTTCCCGTCCACCCCGCTGTCTGGATTGCTTCCTTCCCTCCCACCTCCCTTGTCCGTATTGCTTCTTGTCCCTACTTTTCGTCTGTCAAAAACAATCTCTCTCCAGCAGGAACATTAATCACAACGGCTGCACTGCTACAAAAGCAGCCCCCTCCATTAACAAAAGAGTCCCCTCCCCACCCTTCCAGCCTCCCAGGGAAACGCCCGATGCGCAGTATGGCAAGTCCGGCCTTGGCCATAACAAAACAAAACCTTATGATATGGCAAGTGGTCATACCAGGTTTTTCTTTTTAATAACTTTTCTACCTCTTACCAATGCTGCACAGCAGCTGTGATGCTCTACAATGTGGCTAAAAGACACTTGCTAAGCTAATAGCTCTCGCACAGAAGTAACTTATTGGCTTTGCCAATGCTTGCTTATCTTGGTCATGTTTATTTCAAAGGAAGTTGCCCGGTCCTCATCAGTCCTAAAGAAAACAAAAAAACTGTCTAAAAGCAAACACATTTTAGGTCTCAAAAGCACACATTACTATAGTAGATTTCAGCTCTAAAGGCAACTTCTTTGAGTGTGAATGTGCTCCCTGTGAAAGAGTAGAATGTAGTCACTCACTATAAAGTTAGTCAATGGCCGTAGCTGGTTGTCCCACGGCCCCATGCTGTATGCCGCAGTGGGCGGAAGAAAAACACAAATATCCCAAGAACAGATAAATGGATTAAGAGGGCTACGGACAGCCCTTATTAGTAAGGTATATTATACATCTAATTTCAGTAAAATACAAAGTTCTGGCTAACACCAGACCTAAAAAAAAAGGCTTCATTCCATCAACCACAGGCCCTGCGATTGACACAGACTGTTGTTTCCCTGTAAAAATGTGGCCACACCTCCGACCTAGAGTTCATCTGTGGCAAGACTATGGAGATCTCTGCCCCTACTCTTCTTTTGAGGGTCGATCCAATCATTCTTCTAGCTCCTTTTGAATCACAGGCTCTCCTCATTCATCCTAAAGCACCACGATTCTTGAAAGATGATGAGCCAGTCTGCATATTTAAGCCCTGTCCACCTACTTTAAGGAACACCAACTATTTTACAACACTCAGTGCCAAGAGACCCATTGGAGTAGCTAGCGTTATACAAGTGGAGTCAGTACGTCAGTCAGTCATTTCAGAAACACTACATGTTATTCTTTTCAATTGTACTGGTGGAACGATGTTGACACTAGTCTCTCTGATCCCACTCAGTGCAGCGAAACTCAATCAGAACTCATGGTTCAAAGGGGAGCTACTGATAGTGAAAAAAACCTGCAACGTTGTAGGTTTCTGAATATTTCTGTCCCGCTCCCCCCCCCCCCCTTCAAAGCCGTCATTGAATTTCTCACACAGTATAGGAGTTTCACGTGGTTAATATTCCAGGCAAAAAGAGGGTTCTCTGCCTCAAGAAGCACAAAATGGCATTAACAAAACTTTTTGCATATTCCCGGATGTTTCCACCAAGAATTCTCTTTCACTGGAGAAATATTGCTAATATCAGTGTCAAAATTCAGGTCACTTAGAAAACACCTAACCTGGCCAATTTAAAGTTGCCTGCACACTGCTGAGACCTCGCATGTAAAAGTTAAGCTGGCAAAAACAAGACAACATTATTCCATATTAAGAGTTGGGATTGAGGCGAAGAAAAGCAGGAGGCAAGGTCAGAGAAGCATTCTTAGGTATCAGAGTGCTCTCAAATATGAGAGGTGGTCTGAGTAAGGCCTCCTCTAGAAATCTTTTGGAATACCTAGAATAAATCTTCAGACCAACAAAGGTCAGTGGTGTTTTATTAGCGGTAACAGAACGAGTTAAAAGGAACAACCCTAAGAGTAGTCTTAGTAAGCACGAGATGACAACACCTCTCCGTACCCACACTGTGTTTACCTGCGACCCCACAGGTCTACCGATGAAGGAAGAGCTCGAGGGGGTGAGAGTGTCGGAAGGAGTGTGGGGGGGGGGGGGGGGTGATGTAACTAGATCTACTCCCTCTGATATTTAATGGTGCTTAGTCTTCTGTGAGGACAACTATATCAGGGTTCAAGGAAAAGCGCTGCAGGATGCTGAAAGACCGGCTCTGGCGGGCACCTGGATTAGGAATAATTGTATAAATCTTCCATCCCCATGGCCCAACACCATATTTCATAGACCACAGCAGTGCACATTCTCCATTGTTCTTAGCCTGCGCGTGCCCAAGTATGACTAGGAGATTGTGGCTCAAGTGGTTGAGTCTAACTTTAAAAAAAAAAAAAACATATGCAGCCCAGGTGCTCCCTCTTCCCAAACTCAAAATGGTACACCCACTCAAGAGTATTCGTAGAGCACACTACACCGCTCTTTAATTGTAAGAAAATGGAATAAGATTAACAAGCACCCTGTCCAAGCAATATGCAATGTAAAACAATACCCCAAACCGGAGAAAAGTTGGGAAACAGCCATATTGACATCACTTACCAATAGGAATGCTCTGACCTCCGGGATTTTGTTCAGTTCCATCAAGAGCCTGAGCGCCTTTTCGTGGTTGCTGCAATATTCTTCATATACACAGAATTTATCTTTCTATGAGGAGAAAGACAGAGTAAGAGATCTTCACTGTTAAAAACACCATATTATGAAAATCCATAACGAGGGCAAATTAAACATACGTTTTGTAAATGAAATTCCAAATATTTACTAAATACTTCAGTTGATATTCCCACAACTAAACAGTTCATGCAAGGCACTCAAGTGGGCTTCAGCTTTCATCAACAGGATACCTAATGGTTTCAGCAGTGATAGTAAACAATTAAAAAAAATCCAAAGCAAGACCATGACGCCCTGTTTTCCATTTCTCCCATTGCCATTTCATAAGTGTATTTTCCATTTGCTTTACATTATTGACACAATCAAAGTCTGAGGGAATATAACATTGTCTGGTGCAACAATGCTCACCACTTCAATCCTGTCCGTACACCTTCCTTGTTCACTTTAATGCAGGAAAGCAGTCAAGTTCGCATTCAGTACTGCACTGTCTGCTCCTTCTCCATAACCACCCCGATTCTGCTGAAGTGCATCCAACTCGCCCCATTTTTGAAGTGCTTCTGCAGACAGCCTTTAAGATTTATAAATGGTGATCTCTAAGGCCATTCCATGGTCCATGCCCAATGCCCAACCACCCAGGTCCGGTGGCTCTTTGTTTCGCCAGTTCCTGTATATATCGCTTTTTGCAATGACTAGGCCAATATTTACCAGACTCAAACGTGTCCAATGTGAGGCTAAGTGAATTTCCTCAGTTTCCTCCTTATAGGATAATACCTCTTCACTTGAGGGCATACCTATCCCCCTGATGGCAAGATACATGACCCTGGGATATTTATAAAAACATACATGACTCCCCAAAAGCAAACATTATTGGTAATTAAAACTTTCCTGAGCAACACTGAAAATGACTTACTCCCACTTTTTTTGTTTTCAAGTGTACCAGGATAGCTCTTACAGAAAATGTCTTTGAGTACCACCGAACACTATTTCACCAAATACAAGGGACTTTGATGGGCAGTACTTTCGCCCCCAGCCTGCCATGTCTATATGTACATCAATTTGAATGTGACATTTAAACCTCTGATAACCCTTAGAGGTCCAACATATTTGTTTGGCAAAGGTACATAGAGAATGTGTTTACAATCTGGGTGGTGATATAGAGTCAGCCCTGGACTTTGCCAGATGGATCAATAGCAGCGACCTCCTCCTTGAGATTCACACATACCATCGCCAAGGAGACTATTAGTTTTTATGGCCTAGATATACAAATTCAAGATTTTTTTTTTTGACAAACGTCTATGATAAAGCAACATATAGAAATAGCTTACTTAGATGAGACACCCACCATCCCAGAGCACTTAGAAAAGTATTCCATTAGGACAATTTTTGCGTATAAACGCAACCAGTGGATACACTAACTGACAAACCTACAGCTCGTACTCTAAGACAAACATAAAACTGGCCAGGAAACATGCATGCAGTTATAACAGGAAGGCACTATAATAGACTTATCCTAAGGAACAGACTGGTAGGCGTACGTGTGTGACATCTACTACCAAAACTAATACAGTGAAAAACATAATTTTCAAGAACTGGAACATTCTTAAAAGAGCTGGAAACGATTGCTCCTCCAATGTTTTCAATTAAGGGAGCGACCAGCCTAAGGGATAGACTGATACATACTTATAAGAGGTCCCAGGAATTGACACCAAAGGGCCCTAACACTCTGTGGAGCCTACCATCAGTTCCCGGCCACTTTCCATGTGGAAAGTGCGCTGCCTGTCCTTAACAACAGTATTCAAGGAGGTAAACATAGGGACGGATCACCCATTGATTATCAAACATCGTGCTAACTGCAACATGCCCTTGTTCACCAAGATATATAGGGTTGACGTCACACAAGATATGTATTGGGATTAGTGAACACCTAAGTAATAGCAGGTGTATGAAGAGCTCCATATGCGTGACAAATCCTTTCTTGGAGTAAAACCGCTCTGATCGAGATATGTTGTGGGTAATATTAGAAAACCTAAAGCCAAGACCATACATTAACATGGCTCAGATACTCATTGATAGGGAGAAACGCTGGGTTTACCATCTGAAGAGAAACACACACAGTTTAAAAGATTAAATACCTTGGCTACAGGTGGCCAAATAGGAATGCTCAGCAGAATAATCTTGCCCTTCAGGTGATGGATTGATGCTAGCTGTACATTTTAGCACAAACACCCTTTTATTAATGAAGCCCTTTTATATCTCTTACATGGTCTTATGAGGTCTTTCGCCTCTGTTAGCACTATCCCACAGGGCCCTGGGATGAGAAGCACGATTCAGAGGCCAGGAGCTATCTATTTACCTTTCCAGACTATTGTTTAAGTACCTAAACAATTCTGGGTTTGTGTCAAAAATAGTAAAGAAGAATGAGCTTTAATTTACTACGAACATGTTTGGCATACAAATTACACAAGGTTGGTTATATTCCTGAAATAGTCCCAAACGTGGTGCGAATGACCACGTTATTACCAATGACTTCAATCCCCAGGTGCCCATGCCAGACGCTTGGCTACATCACCATACACTACATGGCTGCTCCCCCGAGCACTCTGGAAAAGGATAGATTGGGACGTGATTGGGACTCTTTCAGTGTGTACAATTCTAAACTGGGTATCGGCATTCACAGTGGACCTTGTCACACAGAACATACAGCACGACTACCAATGACCACAATTTCCAGCCCCCGTCGCTGGGTTCACAGTGACATCACACAGGCGCCGCATTTGGCAGGCATCTGAGTACTTTACAATAGCTGCTGCAAACCAACTCCCGTGATCGTCGGGAGGAAAACAAGGTAAGCTGGCAAACAGGGAGAAACCTTTGACGAAGTACAAGACTTGATACAAGTGTTTAACTACCTATTTTACTCTGCCCAGAGCGGAGGCGTTAATCAAACCTTTCTACAGTGTGTGAATACAAGGCTTCCCACGTTATCTCCTCCATACTGTTTGAAGATCCCATAGTGAGATTAAGGAAATGTGCTGGCTGAATGACATGATTTTTACACACATACGAGTGTTCACTGATGGGAGTGTTCTGCAGTGAGAACCCACTGCATTAACTTTGGTTGCAGTGTGTTCACATACACTCACAGTGTACACAGAGTTAGCACAGCATAAAAGGTGTTCAATCAGGTATCCTGGCCTTTTCTATGGGTGACACTTGCTGGAATGCCAGATGTTGGCTAGAATTCAGGTTCTCTAATCCAGTCTGTCAACGGAGGTGGTTTGTTGTGGTTCCACTTCTGAAATGGTGGAGATCAAAAGAAGAACACGCTTGGGGTACCCTCCGAAACCCACTATTATTTGCGATTTATCTTGATCCATATTTGCAAGATTTAAGGACTTCAGGGCATCTGGCCCCACTAAGAATGAATTCCTCAATGTATAGTATTGCAGCATAGGCAGATCATTTGGCAGTATTCACATCCGATCCGTCTGCATCCATGGTGGCAATCGAGAATGAAGCTCTTATATTTGGGGCTTTGTCCGATTATAAACTTAATGTGTCTAAAACACAAATTGTTTCTAACTTAGCTAGTCCAGAGGGCGACAAGCAATATGTAGAATCTGCACAATATTTGGGAGTTTGGCTCGCTCAATTGGTTAAGGACATCATGCCATCTAATTATGAACCTGATGTAGAGAAATTAAGGCAGGTTTTGGAGCACTGGAATGGGTTACCTTTAGGACTTGTTGGAGGCTACAATTTTATCAAAATGGTGATCCTTTCTAACTTTTTATACGTAGTAAGCGTCATTCCTCTAAATTTAACAACTGCTTTTTATCTTTGGTAGAAAGGTCCTGGGCCCAGCCCACCTGGCAACATAAATGCCCTTGTCTTGCAATTTGGATATTACAACTTTTGAAAGATAAAGGAGGGTATTCACTCCCGTATCTCAAGTATTATTTCTGGACTTCCTTTTCTGAGCATATGTTTCAAGTGATGATCTTTCATTTGCCATGGTATCTACAGTCCTTATATTTTGAATCTGGCATGCAGGGCAGTAACGCGATCCATCATATTTCGAGTGTACAAGCTTCAAGACCCTTCTGGTGCTTTATCAGATTAGGCAAAGCCTCATGGGATACATTCTCAATTGGCCCTGTTACACGATAAATGTATCTATAGTTTAACCCAGTTTTTCCCTCTTTTTCTTTTGATTTGCACTCAGTACACTGGGCTAGGTCAGGCCTACAATCGGTTGGTCAGTTGTTTGGGGGATCCTAGGTACTACCCTTCTCAGATCTAGTACTCAAGTTGAGGTTCCAAACAAACTTTTAAAAAATATGTACAGATCAAAAGTTTCCATATTATATAATATAATATATGTTTACCATATATTCAGAACTCAGCCGCAGGTCTACTATTACATGTAAAGGCACAAGCCCACATCTGCCCTGCCTTGAGAGCACTACACTGGTTACCCGTTGCCAGAAGATCCACCTTCAAGCTGCTTTGTATCACCCACAAAGCTATACATGGAACAGGACCGCTTTTCATCAGAAACAAAATAACCAAATACATTCAACAAAGAAACCTTCCCTCAAGCTTGGCACCCCGCCTTAGAACATCCCCAAACAAGAAAAAGACAATAGGTGGTACATCCTTCTCCTTTCAAGCAGCCAAACTATGGAATTCATTACCCCCAAATACAAGATCCACAAATAACTATCTTGCCTTCAGAAGACCACTCAAGAGTTGGCTCTCTCTTTCATAACCATCATATTCAAACAGCAATGGACTGCATATGGCTGTGTTGATAAATATTTATAATCTGATTATGTGTATATTCTAGATATGTATAGTTCTTCAAGAAATATGTATTGTTACAATTTCATCATAATAAATTATACAAATACTCTTTAAGCCTGTTTAACAAATGTATAACTACTCATGGTTGTTTATATATATACATATATATATGTCTATGTGTTTGCATGTGTATATGGATATATGGGTGTGCATTTACATATATATGTGTATATTATTATTCTATCCTTAACATGTTCATAGGTCATTGCATAGCTCCTAGACAAATTATTATATTAGAGACTTATGAATCCCTGCTTTCGTTTTATTATCACAATGATCAAATGTTTTATTAACATAAGCATTTCAATATTCAAAAATTGAGGAAAGATAAATGAATGTTAGAAAAGTACACTTATTAATTAACTTTAAATATTACAAATCTTGAAAGTCTGTTAATACAATACTTCTTCTCTTCTTATATTACTATACCCATGATATTCCTTGCACATATTTTCCTGTAATATGTATTTATATATCTATTTATTCATTACTCTAGTACTACTGTACTATAGAAAATTAAGACAAATAAAATAAAATCTATAAATACAATTCAAATTATAAATAATTACATTAAACTTAAAAATATTATAAATAAATCAATAAAAAAATTACATTAAAAAATAAATTTTATATATATATATACACACACACAATAAAATACATAAATAAAAATAATATAAATTTACTCTCTTGTAAGCTTTACTCTGTCTCCCCATCACCCTATGTCTCTATCAATCTATCCTTCATTCCCACTCTGACTCATCCATTCTACTACTTCCATCTCCAATATAACCCTGCCTAAACTCTTCCCTCCTCTACTGCATCTAGCTCACCCCAAACCTCAGTTTACTACCATGATCTCCCAAACAAGCCTTCTAAATTCTCCCTCATTCATCCCACCTCTGACTCATCCAAAACCCTTCCTGCTACTATGATCTCCCTAACCCTTTCCACAGACTCTTCCCTCCTCCATCTCTCCTTTACTCATCCCAGTCCTCATCCTATTACTCTAAACTCCCAATTAACACTTGTGGATTCTTCCCTCCTTTATCCCTCCATTACTCTAGACAATCCAACTAACAAACTCACATATCCTCTGCTCAAATTAACTTATAATAACACTAATACTGTACTCATATTTCCCTATACTAATCCACCACCAATTCCTCTTGGGTTCCAGAGTTGCGTATTTTCTCACCAAAAAGCACTTTGACGCCTCGTTCCGGGTAGGAAGCACTATATAAATGCAATTACAATTACAATATGTTGAACTTTTGTGCAGATCTAGCTGCAGAGGTAGATTAATTCAACTTTAGAAGTTATTAATTTTGGAACAGCCAGATAATAAATCTGTAATAGCGTCTAAATGGACTCGTGAATTGCTGACACAAGTAGGCCTCAACATAATCACAGAATCCATCAAGTTCAATATTCGATTTGTGAATATATCCATATATATTTTACTGGAAGGTAGTCTTTGATGAGATCTCCGGGGTTATTCGAAGTACTATCTATCCATCGGCTCAGCTGACCATTCTTCGAACTTTGGGGGAAGCTTCCCAAGAAGTGAAAGGTATTGCATTCTTTATGACCTTAACTGCTAGGATTCTGGCTGTGCAATATTGGCTCTAAGTGAATCCACCATTGCTTATTAGTGGGTACAAGCACGTTCACTGATATATATCTATATATATGGGCTTAAGCTGTCCCTTGTCAAGAGAAATCCCACAGGGAAATATTGAAGACAACTAGGGGCCTAGGTGTGGATATAGATGCAGTGGTTCGAAGTTGTGGGAGTCCCTAAGTTTTGGTTTAGTTGGTGGCTCGCCTCTTTTCCTTTTTTGACTTTTCTCTTTCTTCTGGTGTTATCACTGTGCTGCCTTAATGGTGTATAAGTGTATGGCAAGCCAATAAAAATCTTTAACAAAACAAAACAAAAACAAAAAAGAGTGGGCACAGCATGTCTATAGGAAGAGATAAGTGCTTCTCCTGTTTTTGTTTGTTTGCATGACCCTTTAGACATTTATTAATATTTATTTTCTCAATGTCTTCGCTTTAATTTCAATTTGATATTTTAAGTAACAGGACCTCATGATTACTAATTGATAAGCTAATTTTCGCCACCCAGCAGAATATCCTCATTGGTATTGTATGTATGAATGCTGGTGATGTATGTATGTAGCCAAGGACTCATTCTAGGGAAAGTAGGACTCCGTTCCTGATGAAAGCCCTGGACCCATGCCAAGGCCACTGTTGGTCTCTAGGTAGTATGTGTGTAGTATGTGTAATAGAGCAGGTTTGGGTTCATAGTTTAATCTATCACATATCCTATACCAGAGTATGGAGCATTCTTTCCATGAAGGGTTTAATTCGCAGAAGAGACAGGTGGTGTGGAGAAAATCTCTGGACTGGTCGCCACATCACAGGCACCGTGGGGACGCAATCAGCCCCAAGCACCAAAGCTTTTCATTTTTTGTGCTATTTAATAGCTTCTATTTTGTTTATTGTAATACTGAGAGGCAGCAGATTAGCGGCAATGGTATCCAAGAAAGAAATCTATAAGAATACCAGTTTGGGGTAATGTATCCCCTGTCTTAACAGGCAGAATAGTCTTCAACTGTTTAACAAGTTGCCTTATTGAACTTTGTCATTTACAATTCTAATAAAGACTACAGTGGTTTTTCCTGCATTGTAAAACCTGAATTCTAATATTCATAAGCAATAGGTTGTTGAACAGCAGGTCAAGGAAAGAGCAGAAATTACTGTTTTATGCAAAGAACAGGAAGACTTGTTTCTTCATAATGACAATGTCCCCTAGGAACAACACATAATATTTCTCTAAAATAGCCACCAATAGACTTGGCAGGATTAATTCATAATTACAGACAGAAAAGAAAGATAGACAGACAATTTCTGCTGCAGGGGCCTAAAGTTTTTCTTAGGAACACATCACACCTGAAAGTTAAGGTTGCTGAATAGCACGCCTACACAGTCTTCATTCCAACCTATGTCTCTTTTTTCATCCACCCTCCACTTCTTGCCTATTTATCTCACTCTTGCATGTTCTCTTTCATCACTTCCTTTCTTTGTGAATTATCTTGGTCGTTTTTTTCTTACCCTTCCCATTCTCATTCAAAATCTCTTTTCTGCTTTTCTCCATTTGCCTTGAATCCTGTATCACAATCTGGTGCTTACAAATAAATCCTAATCCCTAAAAACGTGTGCTGGTGCCTTCAGCCACCAACCCCTGGCACAAGTTAAACTTTACAAGATTACTCCACAAATCATCCATTTTGAACAACAAGGCTTTATCCTGTTACATTCATGAAATATTCATGAGGTTTTGGTTGTATAAATGAAACCATCTATATCTGCTGCACTTTTCTTTTTAATGATTGAGCGACCAAAATCCTTTGATCAGGGAAAATTAAAATATCAATAGTCTATTTTGGTTAAATTCTGCTTCAGTGACCTATTCATGAAATCTGACAATGTTTTATACTGCAAGTGAGGCAATTATATACATAAATACTCAATAGTTTCCTTGTGTGCAACTTAACTCTGAGGTTGTTCTTTCTAAGTGGATTTCCCTCCCTGATGATCCCCGGCATGCTGAGCAGCTCCTAACATTTTACAAGGCTCTGAAAAAACATTTTTTGGATAATCGCATGGCCCTACATATCTAGTTTTTTTTTTAATACACTGTATGTTCTGAGTAGATGCAAACTCTTCCAATGTGGTGTCAGATAGTCTCAAGGGGCGTGCCTATCAAATCCATGCTTCTGATGGGACATTTACCATCTCAAGCATACATGAAATAATCAGCATGAGTGCGACTTGATAGGTTACTGCATGATCTGTGGCGCATGTGCATAGTTACTACAAGATGCAACAAGGGAAACTGACAGTAGGTGGAGAGATGCCTATTCAGGGCCCGATGAGGGCCTGTAGTCATCTGACTGCCCAGGACACTGCCATGTTTGGTTTTACAGTTAACTGGTTTTCAAGGAAAAGGTGATGAAGGCCTTATGTTCAGAAAGAAGTGCAGTGCATGAAGAAGGAAAGGACCTCCAACCAGGGCTCTGGACTTGCAATTTCGAGGACAGAACAGCCTGTGCCTGACCTTCTTGTATCTACTATAATTACCCAAGTTACCTTGGCGTCCATTTGATTTTGTACTGTGCATAGTGACGCATGCGTGCCCACAAAATGAAGCAGTAGCGTCACCCAGACTTCGATTTTTTTTTTTTTGACATGCTGCACAGCCTTTTTTTTGCTGATGCTCTACAGCATCGCCAAAAGGCATAAGCAAAGGTAATAGGCCCCAGAGGCAAGAAATACTGGCTAAGCCAATGCATGATGTTACTACTGTTTTATACTCAGAGACAGTCCACTAAGAGGCTATGCATTACCAAAAGAAAAAAACACTTTTGGTGCCCTGAATACCATTCACTCAACATGTGCACATCTGGATGCAGAGTCACAACAAGTATTTGCAATGCAATAGGTCTTGCATTTGCTTAAGTGAGAGCTACTAGCATTGTAAATTCATAACTTGACTTTTCTTGCCACATAATTTGGTCAACCCTCCCTCTTAATTTTGTCTTTTCCTGCCATATAATTCCAGTGGTTCTGCATATAACTAAAGCACTTCCATTTATCTTCTTCCTCTATCTGTGGCCAAAAATGAAAATGTTGCCATTTAGCATCTTAATTTAAATCTGCCATGCTAATTCAACGGAATACCCCTTTCAGCCCCCCACCACCAGAGTTGCTGGCTGGCTAATGCAATTCCCATTACAAGATAGCCACGGATGAGTAACGAGAGGAATAAACTATAAGAGTCACCAACCATGTAAAGAGTGGTCAAACAGTTATAGTGCAATAAGGATGTTAAATTGGCCTGAATCATTGTCATAATTGCAATAAGGAGAGATTATAAAACATATACAATTATCATATAAACCCAATAAAAACCTTTAGCAGAAATAAATGTTTGGCATTGTACTATAAAGCTCACAACAGCCCCTAGAGGACCCCACGATGAAAAAAGCATTTGTAAAAAACATGGTCATGTTACCATATAGTTAGCCCCTAGGGGGCATAACCACATGAAATGAAAATGACTAAAAGTATTGCAGGGTAAGCATATATTTAGCCCCTAGATGGTGTTGTGCATTACACATTTTCAGAGCTAGCAGGCCTACTGCAATATTATTACAAATAAGACCCTTAAAACATGAACTACTCTCAGCTGTAAAACAAACGTTCCAGTCATTAGAGAATTTAAAAAGACACTGAATGGAGGGAAGGGGTATTATTGTGAGTTCCCCATTAAACTAGTGTGGGGATCTAGACAGAAAGAGAGGGTTGTGGTGAACGTTTTGAAGGTAGTCCAGTTGTCCTAGGACCACCACAAGCTGTGTTACGAGCAAAACCTTTTTGTCATAGAATTCCCAGCAAAGCATTATGGGACGACCGCATACAGTAAATATTTTAGTATGTTGACTGTAATGCTCAGAACAGCCCCTAGAGGACACAACAATAAAAATATAATTTGTAAGAAACATGTTAATGTACCATATAGATAGCCCCTAGAAGCCATAACCACATGAAAACAGAGTGGCACAAAGTAATGTAGTGCAATCATATATTTAGCCCCTACAGGGCATAGTGTCTTACACATTTTCAGGCCTAGCAGGCTTACTACCATACTAAGGCCCATAGACACAAACTACTCCAAGTAGTAGAACAAAAGTTCCAACCATAAGAGAGCTTAAAAAGGGACTGAATGGTGGGGAGATTATTATTATTTTGGGGTCTCCACTAAACTAGTGTGGGGACCAAGAGATAACCTAAACAGAAAGAGTGTGTCATGCTTAAAGTTTGGTGGTGGTCCCATTGTACTAGGACTTACCACAGACTGAGTTATGGACAAAAATGTTTTGAAAAAGAATGCCCGCAAAGCATTATGGTGCGAATTTTCCCGAGTGCAGTGAATATTGTAGTATCGGCTCTCCCACTGTGATGGGAGAGCCCTGTTGCGGATTTCTGTGCTTTTTAGTAAAGCATTAATCAATTATAAGTGTTTTGGGCAAAGCTGTGGAGCGCTGAGGGGAGAGCCAAAAGAAATGACTCTGATTAGGTAACAGAGTGAACAATGTGACCAGCGCTCCAATATCGCAAATAGAGTTTGCGATGTTGGCACTGCGAACGCTGTGAGGGCCATGGCTGCCATGGAGCACGAAGCGGACAGACAAAAAATAGGTTCACCTACGCTGAAGTATATCAGCAATTGTGCAATTATTCATGTAACTGGGTCTGCAAGACAGTTACAAAACGACTCTAAGGTGGGACAAACGTAAAGCAATTACCAATGACACCAAGGGATTTTTGAGAGGCAAGTCCATGAACCAGTAAAAGTGATGGGTGTGAGGTGGGCGTGGTTAAAAGACCACAATACTTAGAAGAGGACAAAACACTTGTGTGCGCTACCTAAAGAGTAACTATGTGGGAGAGTTAAGCCAGGATTCCGGTGTAGTGTGCTACTCGCCGCACAGCGCTTCAGCGCCTCGTCAGGGTTAGAAAGCGTTATGAAAATACCATTTCCAATTACAACATGTGCGTTTGACAGCACTGAGTTCGGATTAGAAACAACTTCATGTGTGTAAGATAAACACTTTCCAGTTTTTGTAGCCCTGGCGGCACACATGAGAGCTACTTATGGATAGCTCGAGAGCTACCAGTAGCTCTCAAGCTACTTGTTGGAGACACCTATGTGGTGCATATCCATTCAGGCTTCCAGCAGAGTGCAAACAGCCTGGTTAGTGGGCGTATTTTCTTTTTATCTGATCTGAACTTTAGAGGCAGTAGAAGCTGCCAGCAAGAGTTTTTTTGTTTCTGGTGGATACTTGGCAAGTAGACCATAACAGGCAACCAAATGTACACTAAGGAACAGGCCACTGAGTACCATCTTAAGTAGGATGGTGACATCCGCTCAAAGGTAAAATAAAAGGACTGAATGACATTAAAATGGGAAAAACATGTTGTAATTCTTGCTGGCCAGTCCATGGGAAGCAATCATTTTGCTGTATACTGCAAACTGTGTCTTGAGCTCACACCGCAGACATAAGGCATTAAAATATGATGGACTGGACAGATATAACACAACAACTGCCATACACCTAATACTAGCAAATAGTTGTTAGCTGGGTAAGATAAATGAGTAACAACAATGATTTTACTGTAAATAATGAATGGTGAAAATGTTTCAACTCTGAATTTAAGAGACTTAATTCAACATTATTGAGGCCTGTGCGTTCTGCAGAGAGGCCAAGGATCGGATGCCTGTGATGATTGACTGAAGCTCCCCCTGCATTTAGCCTCAACTCCAGTGGTCTCAGTTGTGCCACAAGGAGATGACCCATTCATGGCATGTGCTGTACAAGCCTAATATGTTATACAGAAGCTCAACATCGTGGATATAACACTCTAAGGCAGTGGTCTCCAAACTTTTTAATGCCGCGTCACCCCCAGTTGAAAAATAAAAATCATTGGGCCTCCCTCAGAGTTTTTCACAATTATTTTATAAAGATGGCAATGGTTAAATATATCTAAACCTATTTACAAATTGCAGTTAAGTACTGTTACCTTTTTAAAAATGCAATAACATGTTTCTGCTTAAAGCAAAGGCCTGTTATCTGTATAATGCTTCTTTTGGCTTGAGTCTGGCGCCCCCTCTGGGATCACTTGAGGCCCCCCTGGGGGGCCCGCCCCCAGTTTGAAGACCTCTGCTCTAAGGTAATGTAAGTTAACTAAAATGTGAAATATAAGCAGGAAGAAAATCGCTGACATGGATTACCTTAACACCTTTTACATTCATTGTTCAGAACTCATCATTGTTTATGCCCTTAAAGTTAAGGACTTGAAATTAGAGCTCAACAGGAACCTGTTTCAACCCCTGTTTTCAAATACTACTGGGTCTGAGACCCGTAGGAACCCAGCCAACTCACGGCCCTGGGTGCAGCTGTGCCAGTTCGACCATGTATACTTTGAGCCTGTATGTTTCCTGGGTTTTTTACCTTTTTTGGGAATAGTTTGAAGGGGCTCTGATCTTAATTGATCCCTCAAACTGCATATTTGTACTCCAAGGGGTCACTCCTTTTGCCTACCTTGAGAGCAGTGGCCCAACCTGGTATCCTCAGAACGTAATCTCACAGGAGGTTCCCTCTTGGCAGCATATTTGTAGTTTTGAGGTTCATAGCTGCACCAAACTGCTTCCTTGTCTCCACTTGTATATAACATCTAGAGGCTTCAGGCTGATAGGGGTCTGTTTGTTATTATTTTTGTATGCGTGTGAATACTAAGAACATAATCCTAATCAGTTATTGCAAAAAGTTATCAAAAAAATATGCACATGCACATAATCATTCAAGAAGCTTATCACTGCGCCTGTTGTTAGGGTTATGCATGGTCATTGGTTTTGTGAGCATGACGGCTGCAAGATGGTAGAAAACGTTGTCTAGAGGACACCCTCATTCCCCACGTCTTCCTTAGCTGTTCTTTGATTTCCAGGGATGTCCAAAGGGATTATGCAATATTTCCTGCCAGAGCAAACTTCTGTAAGGTTTGTGGGTCGTCTGCACATAGGCAGTGACTACTTCATTGCATTCTGGAGAAAGAATCTTCCAAGGTTCTGCTCAGAGGTAAGAAACTGTGGCCAGGCTGACAAGGTGGGCATTTTGAACTTCTGGATACAATGATTTTGAATGGTTTCTCCCAGCTACCTTAACTTGGACATATAAATTAGAGATTTCCTCCACCTTCTGAACATCTATTGCTTGAGTTTGAACCTATGTTCAACTAGGTGCCGCTTTTGAAGATTCCAGAATGAGGAGCTGCATGTTGTCCATTTCCTCCTGTTGCACCTGGCCCGTTCTGCAGGGTCATCGCCAAACTTTTTGCCTTCTTTTTCCGACCTGCTTTGTTGGCTTTAGGACTCTGGACACTTTACCACTGCTGACCAGTGCTAAAGTGCAAGTGCTCCCAGTCTAAACTGGATTGGTAATTGGTTTATCCATGATTGGCATATTTGATTTACTGGTAAGTCCCTTGTAAAGTGGACCAGGGGTGCCCAGGGCCTGTAAATCAAATGCTACTAGTGGGCCTCCAGCACTGATTGTGCCACCCACATGAGTAGCCCCCTAAACATGTCTCAGACCTGCCACTGCAGTGTCTCTGTGGGCAGTTTGGAACTGCCAGCTTAACCAGGCAAGTGTACCCACTTGCTAGGCCCAAACTTTCCCTTTTACTACATGTACGCCACCCCTAAGGTAGGCCCAAGGCAGCCCCATGGGCAGGGTGCAGTGATTTTTAAAAGGGAGGACATGTACTACTGTGTTATACATGTCCTGATAGTGAAATACTGCTAAATTTGTTTTTCACCATTCCAAGGCCTAGCTCTCCCTTAGGGTTACATGGGGGATGCCTTGAAATATATTTTAAGTGCAGTTTCCCTTTAGGAGCAGATAGAGATGTGGAGTTTGAGGTCTCTGAACTCACAATTTAAAAACACATATTTTGGTACAGTTGGTTTTTAGATTGTAAGTTTGAAAATGCCACATTTAGAAAGTGGGCATTTTCTTGCTTAACCATTCTGTGCCTCTGCCTGGCTTCTGAATACAAGTCTGGGCCAGACTGACAGTTGGGCTGTTTGTGAATTCACTCTAGAGAGTAACACAAAACAAAGGGAGCTGGGGTGTATCCTGATTATCCTGATGGGTCTTGCTGGGCTAGAGTGGAGGGAGGAGCTGACACTTGCACCTGAACAGGGCTGTGCCTTTCCTTACACAATACAGTCTCCACCCCCCTGGAGTGTGTCTAGGGCCAAAACAGGGAGAGGCAGGGTCTTGTGCAATAGAAAGACTTTCCTTTGAAGTTTGCCTACTTTAAAGGCAGAAATTAGTATATGTATTGGACTGCTGACCACACAACTTCAGAACACTTCTGGACTGGGGGGGACCTTCTGCCGGGGACAAAAGCTGGATGCTTGAGGTGGACCTGCCACTCTGCCTGTTGTTTTGTTGTGCTGGCCTGCTGCTACTTCTGCCCTGGGAGTGAAAGGACTGGACTTTGCTTTCTACGTCCTGCTTTCCAAGGTTCTCCTAAGGCTTGAACTGAGCTTGACTCCCGTTAGAAGTCTTAAGGACATCAAATACTTCATCTGCCAACACCTGGGCTTTCTTGCTGAGAGCCCTGACTTGCCAAGTGGTGCCAAATCCAGTTCCTGGGTCCTTGGTAAAAAACAAAAAGCACCAGGCACATCGACTCTAAATGACTCCAGAATCGGCGCTGCTGCCTGCACTGAGGTGGTGGTCCCCGCTGGAGTGCACTGACCGCTACTGACCCAGCAGGCCCGACGCCATTGCAGAGCCTCTGAAGTTCTGTGACGTGTGAGACCTGAGTGCTGTGTCACAGAGGTTCATGCCAGACGACCCCCCCTGCGGCACCTGTGGCCCCGTGGTGTGACTGCGACCACGAGAGGTCACCCCTTCGCATCTTGACCTCCCGCATTCATCAACCCTACCGGATCTCAAGGAACTGATGCCTCGCCACCAACACCGTATCATCTCTCCTGCAACTGTAAGTAACTGTCGCCTCATCTCACCTTCCTCACAGTAAGAAACTGATGCCTCGCCTCCCCAGTAGCAGTGAGGAACCAATACCACACTGCCTCGAGCGACTTCTCATCTCCCCGACTCCTTGCAACATTTTTGTTTCATCATTTTCAAAGGTACTGTACCTGGGAATCCGTGCGACTCCGTGATTGGCGCGGCACTCCCTAGCGAGCGACGCTGGACTGTTAGGAATGGCTCAGTCAATGACGCTGTGATAGCCCCAGTAGGAGCTATTGTGTTTCTAAGGTCTTTATTGAGATTTAATCTTTAAAAATGTGGATCTTTGCTTGTGTATGTTAGATTTTTGTCGTTTTCGTCTTGTTTTACTCAGATGAATATTGGCTATTTTTCTAAACTAGTGTGGAGTACTTTTGTAGTATTTTCACTGTTTTTGAGTGTATGTGTGTACTTAACACATTGCCTCCGAGATAAGCCTGACCGCTCGTGCCAAGCTACCAGGGGGATGAGCAGGAGTCATCTAAGGTGTGTGGCTCCATTATCCTGACTAGAGTTATGGTCCCTGCTTGGACAGGGTGCAAACCACTGCCAACTAGAGACCTCATTTCTAACACCTCCTTTCTAGCAACAAACCAGAAGGTTCCTCGTGCTCTGGTGGCCTCACTTGCTGCTTAGCTTGCCTGTGTGAGGCCACCAATCTGAGAATAAGTCGAAGGAGCCAGGCGCAGTTGATGAAGATTTTTGATTCCCTCTGCAAGACTTCCAGAGGGCAGTCCAAAAAATCTACAAGTGTAGTTGTGTGGCGAATTTGGCTGGTGAAAATTCAAGGCACATCCAAATATTTGTTTCTGTTCTTTGACCCTTCTGTTATTTCTTTGATCCAGCAAGCAACCGACTTGGCAACCAGCTGAATCAAGGAAGGCCTGTGTTTTTGCAGATTACAGTAGATCTGGCGACAGGTCAAAGTAGGACTATCAATGCACCATATAACAGCAGATATTTTAACATAAAAGAGACTTTTATTCTGCTGGCATATCAAGTTCTTTCAGTCTACAGGTATCACACATTTTTAAATACAAGAACCTCAAAGAAACATTTAGGGGTAGTTGCTGTTATAGTTTTAGAGGTTTCAGCTACGATCATGACTTTTTCCGGTTTTCACACTAAAAGATTCAAAGATTGCACTCAGGGGTGTGCTTTCACTATATTCACACGTGTCTGCTCACAAATGGAGCCCTTTTTAAAAGCCTAACAATAACAGAGAATTAGGCCTTATTTCACACCATTTGATCGGAAATATTTTTAATTTATACATTTCTACAGGTATTTCTCCTAATAACGTTTATATATGCAATATGCCCTCATGGGTAGCAGAACGACAACGTTCTCTGTTTGATTGGTAAACACTGTCATACACATGGTGTATATTTACTTTTATTTTTAAAGGTGCAAGAAACAACCTCGTCAAGTTGTCAAGAAATGATTATCTTCTAATGGATCCCTCCAGCACACACCTCCACATAAATATCGGGGTCTCGCTGACACCGTTCAGAAAAAAGAGTTACTTGAATAGCTTTGCTTGGTTGTCAAAAAAAATTATGATAATCTTTCTTCACCTTGAGGCTTGCTTGATTGCCAAGTTGACTGTGCAAAACGATGACTGGACCGGTCATTGACAAGACACTGCGTTGTTACCATCAACTGGATGGTGACCAGCAGATAACAGTGTCGGCATGGTGCAGAGTCCGCTCCCAGCCACCAGTTTAGCTACGTACTAGCAACTCCAAGTGATTGTTGTCTTGCTCAGCGCATCACAGCTATGGCCACTGAGGGCCAGGGCGGGCGGTGGTGGTCCATGACTCACTGGTAGCAGAGATTCCAGTGAGGCCAGCATCTTACAAGAGGCAGAGGAAGTCGCCCCACGTGCCCTCATAAATGCAGCAGCTGGTTCATCTAACGACCAGGCCAAATTCAGCCCCTGGGAGTTTAGAAACTTCCTAGTCGCCGAGTCCTGTCTAAGGCAGAGGAAAGTACCCGTGAGAAATGATAGGCTGCTATTCACCTTGGCACTCCGAGGCATGGGTAGGTGATAGCAGCCAGATAAGACCTCAGACTAGATGACAGTGGGTAGTGCGGACTGGCCAGAGGAACTTAAGCTGTCAGTGGCAAGGGCACGATTGAATCTTTCAGAAGTGACACACTAGTGGTGCAGGGACTGCCATACTGCACATAGCCTGCTGCCACGCCCAAGCTGAGCCACACCTCCTGCTCAGTTACACCAATGGGAGGCTTGATGACGGGCAGTGATGGGTAGGCTGCAAGAATCATGAAATAACTGAGTGCCTGCCAAATGATGGGACCTGTGCAAATAGGTTACCTCATCATCCTCCTGAAATCCTAAACAGTAAACTGATAATACTCTTCACCTGCCAACAGGCAAATCCATGCCTTGAGGACCTGAGCAGAAAGGCAGCTAGCCGGCCTGGTTACGGTTGCATGTATCCACCATCTTCATTTATAATGTTATTCCGTGGAGTGTACAAATGATGCCGAAGAAACAGGGCAGCATGGTCACTTTCCAAGTGCATCAGAAATGCCTGCACCTGACCCACGTAATAATGTCAGTGAGAAATCTTCTGTTATGAGTACCAAAGGCAGTTCACAAATTGAAGGATGCTCTCTTATATTTTACTGTTAATGCTTTATTGACAGTAAGAAAAGCCACCAATCACCTGCAAAAAAAAGCGTTCTTTGCAGTCAGAAGCAAGAGAAAAACGAGGACAACTGTAGGAAACGTGTGTGTGTGTATGTATATTGGTTACATATACACACACACAAATATATACACATACAGATATATAGATGTACAAAATCACTGAAAAAACAAAGGTTAAAGGGATGTTATAGTCAGGTGAAAATGTTAGTTAAAACATACCTATGCTTAAGGAGTTTGCATGAAATAGCAAAGGACACTGTTACTTTTCTAGCTCAGCATGGACACCACTATGCTATTCCAATGCTTAAAAACTTTGTTTTTCTAGCAGACATTGAAGCTGAGCAGCTCTAGAGTGTTTTTGGTGTTGTAAGGTGTTCCATTTAAAAGGAACTGCTCTCTACCAAAAATGTGGGGCCCACCCAGAGTTCCCTACTTCATTTTTGCATAATTTATTCACCAGTCTACATCTGTCTGGGAGGCTAATGCTTTATATATATATATATATATATATATATATATATATATATATATATATATACACACATACATACATACACACACACACACACAGTTAGGATTGTGTTTCCATAGGAAATACCTTTCTTGGGTTGCTATTAATTTTGGCGCCATTTGACGTATCTCCACAAAACTTTTTTTTTTAAACTGCTATTTTATGACCAGTTTGCACATGGAATGTTTTGGGATGATTCATGACGTAAGGGCCATGAAAAAAGGGGTCCCCAAAATGTGTTTTCACCATTGATTTCTCCACTGGAACTTTAGACACAGCTACAGCTCAAACCACTGAAAGGATTTACACTAAATTTAGCAGAAAGCTAGTTCTTGGCCCTGAAAAGTGCTTATGGTGACTTGGTGTAAATCCGTTCAGTAGTTTTTGAGTAATTAATGCTCAGAAAGTTGTATATCTAGGGACGCAGAGTCTCTGTGGGTCCAACAGAAATTCCTGCTGAGACCTAATAGGCTGCCACCACATCAACCAGGAAGTGGGGCAGCCAACTCAGGACTCAGTTCATAATCCTTATAAAATGCACAACAAAAAGACATGGGGGACAGGGTAGGGATAATAGGACTGGGGCTATTTTTTGCTGCAAATTCATGGAGGATTGTGAATCTGTAGCAAAATAAAAAATAAACAAAATTAAAAAGCACAGGCTCCTGTGTGCGTCTTTTGCACACCACGTCAGCCCCATTTGGAGCAATCCATATGCAAATCAGTCTTGACCCTGTTTCCCCACTGGGGTGGGGTGATGTGGCGAGCAAAATAGCGATCGATTCAAACAAGATCTGTGACTGGGGGTGAGTGTTTGAAAAGCTTCAACACTCTGTCCATCATTTTATTTTGTGGTGTTGCTAGGTGTACCCTAAGTGGCTATTGTACGCCCAGACGTGGGTCCCTTGCTCACTGCAACACTGGATTCATGCTAGCCTGGATGATGAGTGGTGATACCCCGAAAATGTTCCCAAGATTTTTGTTTCCAGTCCAGGGAGGACCTGGCTTGGCAGTTCGGGCTGGACTGTTCCCAAGGGGAGCAGGGTCAAGACTGATTTGGATATGGATGGAACCAAACGGGGCTGATGTGGCAAGCAAAATAACGATGGATCCAACCCAGATACAAGACACAAAAAGAAACAGCTGCATAGAACCTGTAACCCCGGGTCCATTAACCCTACAGTCCACACCGACAAAGACTTTACGTTGTGCGCCATACTGTACGCCTATCCTTCCGGACAACCAACTCCTATGTGAAGTACTCAGCTGTGGGAAGAAGAGGAAGGAAAACAGGAAAGAGGAGGTGGAATCAAAAAAGATTACTCGGCAGTAATTGTACAACTGACAATACCCGGCTCTCCTCACCCTCTTCACAAGCGCCAGTCCTTTCAGCCGGGACAGCGCTGATCAAAGACAACACAAGACCCTGGCACCGGCTTCGATGTGCTATACGTTTCACGGAGACTTGGCTTTACCTAATTAGCCTGAAAATAAACACTCGAAATGCGAGGTCATTAATAGCAATGCAGACTAGACAAAAACTGTAGATTTTTTAAATATTGGCAGAATTGCCATCTCCCAGCTTTCTACATAAACACATTCAGAATGTATTAAGACTTTAAGGAAGCACGACTTTTTTTTTTTTTTTTTTACATTTACATTCGTGAGCTTCCTAGTCCAGGCGCTCTCAACATTGCACAAGAGTTGGACCAGTACTTAATTTGTGCTTGTTGTTTCCGGTGCGAGGCACCGACATATATTTTTTAGGGCCAGCACTTATTTTTCTGCCCTAAGCATTGACTGCGAGCAAAAGACACATATGGGGAAGACGGAGGAAGAGAATAACGAAAAAGCGTCACAAAGGGAGAAAGCAGAAAGCTGCAGAATGGTCAGAGAGGGGCTGTAAATAAATTGAAGAGGCCCGAGATGTCTTCAGGGTTACCCTGCCTCAGTTTTCGGTGTTGTTCGCACATTTAATTGCAGCAGCCGAATGTTTAAGATGAGGGCTTTGGGCACCAGCAGGTTTTTGTTTACAAATTAAGCACTGGCTTGTACAGTGGCGTTACGGAACCTGTGCCCTCCACCCTCCCCCGGACTCAGACAGGAGCTCTCAGGCCAGAGTACCGGGCTGCGGGGGCCTTTGTTACGCCACTGGGCTTGTAATTCATACATATTTTTACGAGGGCATGTTATATTTAACTCTGGATAACCAGGACTCCAATCACGAAAACGGACCTGTGTCGGCGGTATGTGTATTTGTTGGCAGTATTAAGCAGATCCGTTTTGTGTCACCACAAAACTCACGTACTTAATTTTGTTCAAAATACAATTCCGCAGCCATTGACCTGCTCATACACATGCCATTCATGTAACCATAATTCTGATGAACCAAATAGGTATGTGTGTGGGAACTCAAACCATGAGTGAGAAAATACACACAAATAAATACATACATAAATAAATACAGGAAAAAACGAGTAAGATAGTAAGGGAAAGAATTACTATCTGAAACCCACGAAACTGGATTGAGGGATACATTTTTTCTTTCCTTTGTCAAGCAACAGATTTTTCGGGACTGTGCTGGTCCCATTTTAGGAAACCATCGTTCACTGCGCTCAAACGCACAAGGGTTATACGAAAATGGCCCCACTTCGACCAAAAAAGTCCATTACAATTGGTGGTAGAATATTTTGGGCTGTGGCTAGGATGACCAAATGGCTCCACGTCGCCAGGACACTACTTTGCCATTCCTTGACTTTGCTTTTACAAATCAGTAAATTCAGGGAGTTGTAGTTCTGGTTCATTTTAATGGAGCCACTTGGACAAAGACGCCTGATAACTATGTGTTATGTCATAACCTCATGTTATATTTAGAGACCGCTATTGTAATCTGTTGCTAGGGTTGGAATGTTATTCTTTGGTGTTCCTTGGAGACATTTCAGAGTGGACAGCTGTTGTCTTTTCATTTCTTGTAGTGGTTGCCGAGAGATGCCAATGCTGATTTTGTTGGTCTATACGAATAAATCTTGCATTATTTTTTTTACACGTTTGGAGTTGCTCTGTTCCACGACACAATGGTATGGAAAAACTATGTCCAGGAATAGAAAAATATAGAGCCATCTGGTCACCCTAACTGACCCAGTTCTCAAAAATTATGCAAGTAATGCAATTTTGAAGTGTGGTGTGCTTTCATTTTCCGGTTTCTGGCAGGTATGCTTAAATGGTCTCTTACCCAGCTCTGCGTCCTTGTTCTGTTAACCGCTGCCGACTCTCTCCATCAGAACCTCCAATCAAACCTACCTCAACCCTGCACTGTGACTTAGAACCTGTGTGCCCGCTCTCCTTAAACTTAGTCCCTCACCACCCAACACCTTCACCACAATCCCACACATTCACAAGTACACTCACTCCCTTGCTCCCTTCCCCAGCCTTCACCTGCCTCCTCACATCCAACATTATCAATCATCACTAATTAACATAAAAATATATCCTTACGTAATGTTTATGTTCACGCATATAAAATTAAAATTGCTACATTCCTTTTGCTATTAAATTTGGGTACCCTGACAATCCCTTTTTTCCAAATATGTTGTCTGCTGATGGATCTTATGTGTTAGTAAAATCCCATGATGTAACGTGGCGGTGAGTCAAATGGGGCCAAAGACACCTACTTAAAACAAGTTTTTTCATCCAGTTATCATACCCTATACGGAGGAGATTAGATTGTGTTATTCACTCTTCCGTGGAAGCTACTGGAATCGCAGCCCAGCTGTTTTTTTATTAATCTTTGGAAGTCCTAGAAAGTCATATATCACTCCAGTTAATATTGCAGCCTCTCTTGCAAAGAATGTTTGGACAGTGAACAATGTCAGCTCATCAAATTGACCAATAACCCGTTACTAGCTCCCTCCCTTCAGACTTTATTAGTGATATGTAATTTTTTCCCCTTTTTATTCTAAGTGATATGCTTTCCATCTTTTTGCCCAATTTCTTAGACTGCAGACACTTCATACTATATTAAAGGAAGTAGTCAATGCTGACCTTTCCCTTTGTTAAACTTCCACCAACTGTTATCTGACGGCTGGTGTAAGTCTTCAGTTCTGACTATCTTATCTTCTAGGTGACAATGAATACCTAAAGACATAACATTACTTTTCTGATATTGTTTTTTTCTTTTACTTACATCATTTTAATGTACCTATTCATGATTTCTATGACAAAAAGGACATTTTTTATATATTTGTTTAGATTTGACTTATCCTGGCACACTTTTCTAGGTGCTTTGCAAGATCATCCCTGTATGAATGAAAAGATTAAGAGGATTTGCAAGCGTTTCACCTGCGGAATTTAAGCATTCACTTTTCTAATGTGTTTCACTTATGCACTTCTATAAATTAAAGGTATCTTAACCTACCCATACATATTTCTCTGAATCATATTTTCTGCATCTGATTTGACATCTCATTAGTAAAAGCTGCTACTGAACTTTTCAGTTTCATGTTCTTTTTTCCTTTGGAAATTTGCTCGGCTGCCTTGACTTTGGTTTCAGTAGTTTTTTGCTACTGTTAGTGGTACCAGCAGGATTCCTATCTCTGCTTCCACCAGACGAGAAAGCACAGTCTGAATTGTCTAGGGAGCTTGTACCAGGCACTGCTTTAAAAACTACTTCATGGACTGCCTGCGGCGCGTCTCCAGCTGCAGGAGGCATCTAGAAGTCTTCCTTGGTCTCTATAGTGTCAGGGAAGCTGTGTGCTTCAGTATCCTCGGAGACACGTGGCTCCAGAGAGATAATAATGTAAACTTACCTGGCTGAGGTATTTGTATTCCTATTTTTTGGGGGGTCATCCAAGATTTGTGGGTGTTTTTACCCCAGCTTTCACTTGTGCATAGGACTGAGGCTGCTACTCCCTGTTTATATTCTCAGTTGCCTTCTTGCACGCCCTCTACACGCGCAACTCTGAGTTGACCCCAGACACTACTCTTAACATTGAAGTGAGGTAACTGCTTTCAGCAGCCATCAGTAAGATGTAGCTCCTTCATTTTTGTCACAAAGTAGAACATGTGTTTAAACTTTAGGTTTAGGCCTCTGAGCTTTTCAAGTGGTGCAAGCAATGTTTTCTTACAGACATCTAATGGTTGTAGCCTGGAGCTGTATGACTCTGCACATAGCCGCGAACCCCCATTGCTCACATAGTGTGCTTCATGCTTCCACCATTCAGTGACCCGATCTAGCATGTATGGGACTTCAAAACATTTCTTACAAGCATCAAATCAAATGTATTGGCTTGAAACTTGTCAACACTCAGGTTGAGGTGGTATCTTGAATAGTGACAGGTCTAATTGTAGCTGTCTGCATGTCCCCGGCTAAAACTGCTGTAAAGAACTATTGAAAAATACTGGAACATGGTCTGTGGATGTGGGAGTGACGTTTAATGTTTCCCACTAGTTTAAATCCTCACTTACCATCAACAAAAAACATAACTATCAGTTCTCCCCTTAAGTGGTATCCTACAATGGATACATGTTTTGATCTTTACTTTCTGAAGTATGAACCCCGAAGCAGTGCTCACTAAACATTGTTAAAACCTAAGTGTGAATTGTTTCTCTATATGGAGGAATGAATGAATGAATGAATGTCATTTGTAAATCACACAGCTGCTTCCAAAGAAGAGCCCCGACTCTAATTAAACCTGTAGAGCAGAACAAGTAAAACTTAGCATTCCCTGAAAGGGTCTGTTTTTATTGATGCCTTAAAAGCCTTTTGTGCTTCTAGTTCTCTGACAGCTTTAGGGAGGGAGTTACAGTTTTATGCACCAAATAGATAAAAGGCTATCCTCCTAGCCCCCTTTAGGTATCCTAGGGATATACACCAGTCCTTGGTCGCAGGTGCGTCAGTCCGTAGGGGGCCTTATTTCTGATATCTCTTTTGTAGATTAAGAGGCCCAGTTTGATACAGAGCCCTATGGGTAACTGCCAAGGCCTTAATTAAACATTATCCTCATGTTTTACCAGGAGCCAATGAATAATTTGTAGTTTTTTCCTAGTAGATTGTCTTCTTGAACAAATCTGAATTAGTCACTCAACAACATTTTGTATCAATCAGTTGTAATCTGTTGAGGAGCCCAGAAAGTACTCTAAGGTCGAGAGAGCATTCACATAATCCAATTACGCAGTGATCATAGCATGAACCACAATATTTGTTGTGTGCTACTGTAAAAATATAAAGATCTTATTTAAGGACTTAAAACAGGTGAAAGAGACAGCAGTGATGGCTCTCATCTGTGGTTTAAATGACAAGTGGTTGTCAAATTTTATACCCAAGCTCCTCACATTTAGGTATCGGAGGAGGGCCCATACCATTCAGCCACAGCAATGTGGCAGCATGAGAGCCAGTCACTAAAACACATAGGATTACAGATTTTCCAAGTTCAACTTTAAGTAACTGTACAGCAGTCAGGCAACTATTGGCGTTTTCCACCTCTAGAGGACAATGTCTTTGGATGGCGTCCTCGGTCTGAAATTGGTTGATATCTCTAGGTGTGTTTTGTAAGTCAATATCACTCTAAAGAACCAAAGTATATCCTAGCCTAATTCTTGATACGTACCATTATATTCCCCTCGTCAGCTTCCTTTTCTAGGTCCTCTTATCATGCAGTTAATGGATTTGTTGCTTCACCAAACTCATTCTCTGCCTACCTGTAGATCCCTATCTAGGGAGCTGTGCAGGATTCCTTCATTAAATGCAACCCAGGGCTTGGGCTGGTCCAGGTCAGGACTAAAGTAATTAAAGTGTCATTAATTACCCTCTCGGATCCTTCTTCAAGCTCAGCATTTCAAATTTCATATTTCATATGCATTCTTCCTAGCACTTCATGAGGGGTAACTAAGTCTGCTTCTGCCAATAAAGTTGTGTCTCAGTTGCCCGCTTCGCATATATTTTTCAATAAACACATCCTGCCTCCCAAGCCCAAAGAGCCTAAAGGCAGTTACAACCCTAATTGGCCACCCTTGGATTCTTGATTTGGGTGTCTCTAGTTGTGTACTTGGTACTGTGATGTAGAGACAGATTCCCCTGTTTCAGTCTTCAGCAATTGTTGTCTGTGATGCCAGCCTGCTCATGACAGCATTGCCATACTTCAGTTGCTCTCTGCCCAACCACCATATCTAATGCAGATGTGAGATGGTTAGTGTGACCATATAACCCTATTGAGCTGGGAGAACTGACCCATATACCTTGGGTGCAAGGAGATCAGAATCTAGTGAGTTACTAAACAGCAATGGATCCAACTCAACAGACCTTAAACAGTTTCTGATTGTCAAATTATTATTATGAATATATATATGTACTGTCTTAGACTGCCTTTAGAATCAATGTTGTATTTTGCAATGCACAGACCTACTGTAAATCTGCTTTTTATGTTTTATAACGTTTGCCATTCTTCAACATGTGAGTTTTTTAATCTTGTCTATAAAGTTTTCACACCTTCACCTGAACAGTGAAGGTTATATCGAAAATGGTAAAATATGCTTAAATAGAGAACTAGTCCCTCACCAATACAAGGTCTCCTAAAATCCAGCTTCAAAATAATTTAGCTACTGACTTCAGTTGACCTCCATTCCAGGTCAGCTGTCCACAGTATCAGTGCATGGCCAGCACTGTCGATTTTCTGTTAGGTAGCTCACAAACCAGTACTGAAGATCATGAATCATGTGAATCAGACCTTTGTCACCTCCCCTAGTCTTTCCATTAAGACATTTGCATTCGGTGCACAGACAATACTATCCCGTATGTGTTCAGACCTTCTAAACTTTTTAAGTTCATCTTAGCTCAGTGTCCTTCCTTATGTGTGTGTTTTCTCTCACAGCACAACACAAGTTGCATCTGCTGTCTTTCCCCTTGATATGTGGAATACTTTTTGTGGCACTTCTTCACTAGAAATCTCGGATGTGAATCATCGGCGTAGGGATGAAAAGCAGGGAGATTCACTTCCACTCTTCAAGCATCCATACTGTAGGGATCATCGTTTGGTCTTACCTCCAAGAGCAGGGCTGGTGAGTATCCATCTAGGGGAGCTCCTCAATGGGTATCCATGCAACTGTGTGTCGTGGACAACCCCCAACAAAAATAGCTTTTTAAACCATACCTGTAGCTGGGATTATTATATATATATGTAGAACTCAATGTCACCGACACACTCCACGACAAGCTTAGCAACTCCAGTTCCATTTGAACTTTAACCCACAGGTTATGGATATCTCCACAACAAGTGCGCTGTCCCACTGACGTGCTCTACCGACACGTGTTTTTTTTCTTTTTTAAGTGTCTGTTACATTGTGAGTCGTCTAAAAATACTGAATAAAAAAAGCACAAAAATGTTTCTCTCGCTGGGACATCTCCAAATACTAAAGGTCTGGTAAGCATGAATAAATTCAACCAGAAAACCCACAATAGGGAGAATGATGTTATCTTTCAAATCTTATTTTTTTTCGCAGCTGCGGGAAATGTGCATCTTTAATTAGTCTCATGAAGCACGGATATTCAATATCTTTCTCACTTTACAAAAAGCTACTATATTCAAAGGCGAATGGCTTGACTTCAATTAATAGGATCGAGGTTCAGCTGTATCTCTAGTCCGATACTTTTTTCATATAACAATATAAACGTTTTCAGGCTTCAGGGATCCGTGTAAACTTTATCAATTCAGGTGACTTTTAAAATTCATGTCAGAAAATTATGCAGTTTATGTTTGTGGAATGTTTTTTCCCTTTTGTGGCTTAGGAATATAAATATGCAACATTATAAAAAATAAGTCTCCAAACTGTAAAATTAATTTAATAAAACATAACTCTCTGCTAAAATAAATAGCAAAACACCAGACGAAAGCTGTGAAATAAAATGCCTGGCCTCTCATGGAACACTGACTACATATTCAGATTCCTGAAATTATATGCTGAGGTGTATTTATTCAATGATTTTAACTAAATAGTTCCCCTTTGACAAACTGTATAGTAGGTGTGAAAAGTAGCATAATAATATGCTTGTGGAGTAGGCATCAGAGGGTGTATGGACATTAACTTAATTACAAAGGGGCAGTTGGGGTGAAGACTTTGCCCACATGATTTTGCCCGAGCAACCATTTGACTTGACCTCAGATAAAAGTTGGAAGTTAAGTATGTTGTTGATAACTATATAGTTTTTCGAAAGAGGGACAAATAGCAACAGAAATAGTTTTTAGGTCTGGCTATAAATAATTTTAGATTTCTGGGTACCTCATGTTAGAATTTAATTTGAAAAGTACAATCTGAAGAGATATTGGCACAATTTGGGTCAGTGCTCTTAAGCCAATGGTTTTCACGTGTTCTTCATGCACTGATATGGCTTGGAGGAGCTGAGCATCAAGGCATGGCATTTAGAGGGTCGTTTGATTGTGTCAATTGTTTTCCCATTATTTTTCTGATGGGGAATTGGCAGCCTTTTTGTGAGATTGTAGATGTTACATGGTTTGTGGCTTTTGTTTAACAGCCTGTGCGCGTATTTATTTTGTTGATATGAAGACATGATCATTGCTGATTTACAGATTTTTGTGAAGGAAGTGACTGCTAGTTGGACACTTTAGCCTGGGAAAATCACACTGTGATTCACTAACTGCACTTTCACATTTATTTGTTGCACTTTGCTGTCTAGGTAGCATGTTTTTGCCTAAAGAAAGCAGACATTCATGCAGATAAACTTTCTTAAAGATGCCACCAAAATGCTGGCCCTTTGTCAAAAGTATCCACTAAAGAATATTTTGGTGTACTGTGCCTTTTAAGTGCATCACTTATGATGCAAACTTCATGAAGCTGGGATAAGCCCCAATAAATGGACCGCATAACTGGAACAATGCCATGAGTGGTTGGGTCAGTCCTGAAGAATAAATGACCAGAGAGGTGCCCTGTGATGTTTCCTGAAGACTAAGGGCCATCGCACCGAGGCCCTGTGCACCAAAGATAGTGCCTGGCATCTGCCACTCAAAAGAATCATCATCTGTAGGATGGTGGCCGTCACACTAAAGAATAAGCACCAAGTAATCACCAGCGTTTTGGAGTGAGCCACGCTGTGAACCAAGTACCAAGTACCCACTGGAGAGCTAGAATGAACCACGATCTGCAGCCCGACGCCTGGAAAAGGGCCTCTGCCAGAAGCCTCCACCCCTGCCACGACCCTCCTTGCAATGCGCTGCTGACCAGCTACTGTGCAACTTCTAAGAAAGGTTGCTATATGCCACCTGGAGGTTGCTGCTACCACTGAGATCCTGCTGCAACATGAGGGCCGAACAAAGCCTAGCACTGCTCCCACGAACTTGGTGAGAGACTGTAAGAACCTGGCTCTGTATATACTATATCAAAATGAGATATAGCATGCACTGAGTCCAGGGGTTCCCCGGAGACTTGACAGAGGCAATAATATATAATACCAATGGCTCTAATTGTGGTAGCGTGGTTGAGCAGTTAGGCTTATTAGAGGGTAGTGTAAAGCATTTGTTGTACACACAAAAGAAATAGAAAAAACATACACTCAATAACTTAACTCCAGACCAATAGGCTTTTTATATAGAAAAATATATTTTGTTAATTTATTTCTAGAACCACAATACTCAGTTTGCAGGTAAGTACATTAAATGAAAGGTACTTTGCATAGGTAAGTTCAGGATTTTGAAACAACTCGACAATACATATAGTTTTCTTTAAAATTGCAAAAAGCTATTTTAAAAGTGGACACTACAATTTAAAGTACAGTTTTTGAGGTAAGAAACAAACTTACAGGTTTAGTCTCCGGGACATAGGTAACCCACAGTTGGGGGTTCAAGATAACTCCAAGCACCCAGCACCAGCAACTCAGGGCTGGTTGGGTGCAGAGGTCAAACAAGACCAAAATAACCTGGGCCCCTATGGAGACAATGGGTACTCCGGTTCTGGGCTGCTTGCAGGTAAGTACCCGCGTTGTCGTAGGGAAGACCGAGGGGTTTAGAAGAGCACTGGAGGGGCACCAAGTAGGCACCAATCCTACACCCTAAGCAGCACAGGGGAGGCCGGGTGCAGAGTGCAAACAGGGCATCAGGTTTCCAATGGAACTCTATGAGGGGACCCCGGGCATCAATTAGGTGCTGCAGGCAGGGCACAGGGGGGCGTCCCGGGCAAGCCACCGACTGGATAGGGAGGAGAGTCACCTGCTGGTCGTAGCTGCACTTGTCGATTTTTCTCATGTCTAAGGGCTGCAGGTCTAGTGCTTCTGCAGGCGTCATATATCTTTGTCCCGGGCAGTCGCTGTCAGGGAGGTCCTCGGGATTCCCTCTGCAGGCGTCACTGTGGAGGGGTGCAGAGGTCAGCCCAGGGTGGACACTCGGTCAGAATCGCCTGGGAATCCTCTCTGACTAGTTGGGACACCTGGACATAGGCCGTGGGCATCGGGTGCAGAGTGGTTTAGGACTCACGCTTCTGGAGTGAGGTGGAGTCCTTTAGAAGCAGTTTCTTCTTCTTTCTTTTTGGACAGGTCTGCTGTCCACGTGAGATTCATGGTCCTCTGTGATGCAGGCAGTACCCTGGAGGCTTTTCAGGGGTTGCTGGACCTGCAGAACGCGTCACTCTTCTTTTGCAGCTTTTTAAAGCAGAAGACGGGCCAGTATGAATGGGGTGAGTCACTTGTCTCCTTCTGTTCTCTGCAGGGTTTTCAGCTCAGCAGTCCTTTTTTGAGGGTGTCAGGAATCTGGTGAGCAGGGTTCAGGGGGCCCTTAACTTTAGGGGCGTGTTAGGGTCAGGGGCAGTAGCCAATGGCTACTGTCCCCAAGGCTGGCTACACCCTCCTTGTGCCCACTCCCTTTGGGGAGGGGGACACGTTCCTATCCCTATTGGTCCAAATCCTCCAAAGCAAAATGGAGGATTTCTCAAGAAGGCGGTCACTTCAGCTCTGGACACCTGGCGTTACAGTTCCTGCAGGGGGAGGTGTGAAGCACCTCCACCCAGGACAGGCTTTGTTTCTGACCACAGAGTGCACATTGGCACTCACCCCATGCGGTTAGAAACTTGTCTGAAAGGGGCAGGCTGGATCAGACCGGTCAGCCTTACACCAGCAGCTGGGCTAACATACAGGGGGCATCTCTAAGATGCCCTCTGTGGGAAGTTTTCAATAAATCCCACACTGGCATCAGTGTGGGTTTATTGTGCTGAGATGTTGGATACCAAACTTCCCAGTATTCAGTAAAGCCATTATGGTACTGTGGAGTTCGTAATGACAACCTCCCAGACCATATACTTAATATGGCTACACTGCACTTGCAATGTCTAAGAATGGACTTAGACACTATAGGGGCATATTGCTCATGCAGCTATGTCCTCACCTATGGTATAGTGCACCCTGCCTTAGGGCTGTAAGGCCTGCTAGAGGGGTGACTTACCTATGCGACAGGCAGTGGTTTGTAAGCATGGCACCCTGAGAGGGGTGTCATGTCGACTTAGCCTTTTTCTCTCCACCAGCACACACAAGCTGCAAGGTAGTGTGCATGTGGTGAGTGTGCAGAGTGGCATAATACCCGCTGCAGCCCTAGGAGACCTTCCCTGGCTGGTGCTATGGGTGCCTTTTAAAAGGGACTTAACTGTGTGCCAGGGCTGTGCCAATTGTGGGAACAAAGGTACAGTTTTAGGTAAAGAACACTGGTGCTGGGGCCTGGTTAGCAGGGTCCCAGCACACTTTCAATCAAAGTTGGCATCAACACTAGACAAAAAAGTGTGGGGAGTAACCATACCAACAGTGCCATTTTCCTACAGAGACCAAATGGGCCTCTGCCTAAAAGACTGAGTACTAAGACCAGACTAGAGTGGGAGCATGAACTGCACTGACAGACCTATCTCAAACTCTGAATCTGGGAGGAGGAACTCAGTGGCAAGGCACAACCCAATAGAGACAGTTTAGTTGGCAGAGGCCAAAAAGAGCATAAAATTTGCACCCATGAATCTGGTGTCCAAGCATCATTGAATATGTATCGAAATTCTATATTTTTTGAGTAATAAAGTACTTGTCTTTTCTACAAAGAGAAGCACTGGGCTGGACACTGATCTTTTTGCACTGCTTTAGAAGGGGTAACCCCACACTAACCTCCACGAGAAGCCTGTAACTGCCCACCCTCACCACTACTGAGAGTCAAGTGTGGAAAGGGTTGTACTTGGTCCAGTTTGCAGAGCCACAGTAGGTCAGACCCTGTGTCAGCAGTGGTAAAAAGTCTCAATCCCACTGGTTGTGGCACAGTAACCCCTGCCTGTCCTGTGGTCTTCTGAGCAGGGTCTGACACCCATCCTAAACTTTAGTTGAGATTTTGCTGTTTTCTGTCTCCATTTTAAGCTTTCTTTTTCTAGACAGAATGACCTGGAGAAGAATTTAAAACCGTGACAATCGTTTTTCCTATTTAACTGGCAAGTTTCCTTAGAGTCTGGATGTCTTTTGAGTCCCCGGCTTTGCTTTCACAAAGTACTCTTCCTGCATTGTGTTAACGTAAACGGGTCAAGCAAAAATAACGAAGACACCAACTCTAAGAATGTACCAGCTGCTGGATGAAAGAAAGTCACCGAGTATAAACTAGGTGACACAGAGATACTTGCTCTCCGCCCCAAAACCACGTATCTCTGGTGCTTACCATAGTGAATAATACACCTTCCAGGCATGGACGTCAACTCACCAAAATGCTAAGGGTAGCGGAAGTGACATCACATGCTCTTTAACCTCTACTTTCACTCACACACGCATACTTACAAATACACACAAATTCACAATACACACACACACTCTCAATTAAACATTCTCACCCGCAAGCACGCACACAACATACATTTAAGAGCATTTTTTTTTTTTACTTACCTCAGCTGCCTTGTAAGGGCATATTCCAGCTATCTGTACTACATTTTTATTACACTAATAGTAAATAATGTATTATTATTCACTATTAGTGTAAAAGAAATTGACAGAAAATAGGAAGCGGAGCCCCAGTAAGGATGAGCTGCCACTGTGTCCTTTGCACCGAATTTGCCACCTTTGAGGCCAGGGGTCGCAAAAGAAGTGCCAAGGATAGCAAAGGGCAAGCAAGGGGTCGCAGCTGCGAACCCCGGAGACCCCTAAATGATGCCCATGCTGACAGGATGGGGCCACACCCTTGAATGATGCTACACCAGCACACTGGGGCGCGTTGTGTACAAGCTCCAGATGTTTTAGGCCTTCAGAGCCGCTGCTTTACATTACATGCGTGCTGCAGAACTCGGTTAACAGAAGAGGAAGCACTGAGTCAGAAATCTCTATTCAGCTGCCGTCAGGTTTTAGCAGATAGAGGACTGAAATAGCTCACAACTCTCCAAAGGATTATTCTGTCTCTGACTGAAGTGCTCTGCAGAAGTAAAGTCTGTTCCCCTGAGATGCGCCGAGGCAAAGGTTAACACAACTGTCTACTCTCCAACTTTGACAAGACGTGAACACGAAGTTAAAATGCAGGGGGAATCAATGGTGAAAGGAGCAATCTCCTAGTAAACATAGAATCAACGGCAGCAGCAACAAAATCCACTGGCTTTTGAAAAGCACAGACCGTCTCTTATCAAATAATGCATTCAAATGCCTCATCCTAAAATCAGTGAGCTGACCTTGGCTTGTAAGTCGCTGGTGTGGCTCAGTGAGCTGAACACTTGCCGCTGAGACGTGGTGGTTGTCAGGTCGTGAGCTGGAATACTTGCAAGGCTGACTTATCTATTAATTAGATTCTGCAACAAACAATTCTTACCACATTTGTAACTTAGGCACGTGTAACAAATGTTTAATCTGTAAGTATTTTTACTATTATTAAATTGCAGGTGAACTGATTTGGGTAAAATTCCCACTTTTTTGAAAATGCCTCTCCGCTGATAAATCCGATTTCCCCCCAAAATAGCTTTCCAGATGAACAATCCAGCTTTCATTTGATCCTTTGGCCTTTGTGATCTAGACAAATTGTCTTCGCGGGGTAGGTGGACATTTCAAAGGCAAGAGCAGCCATGCGGAGCAAATACATGACCAGAGCCACAAAGTTAAATGTATAAACAATAGAACATTCATTTTAAATGTTTGAGTAATTAAACAAAATAGGCACCCTATTTCCAATTACCTACACTGTTAATCATGGTGAGAACAGTAACTTTATAAGGGTTCTAGGCTTAAAAATATGTGCTCCTTCATCAGAAAACATTTCCCTCAAATTGTAGAAAAGTTATTTTTTGGTTAAGAGGGGAAGAGTGTTGGTGTGTGCCACTGGAAAAGAAAAGAATGTAATTGCGCAGCTCCCTTCTCTCTGGGGATGACTCGGTTGCTGCTTTCGATAAAGTAGAATCTGAAATACATATATGCATTTTGAAATTCAGCTATCACAGCAAAACAATCTATGTTTTAAAACATTCCCTAGAAAGTTAATATGTACCTAGCACAGGACCCATATGTAGTATACTCAGCATACAAATACCTGTTGAAATTCAAAAGCACTTCAGTAATAGGAGTAGGCTAAGTGAAAGTTTACACTGGCTAATTTAAGCAAAGTGGGAAACTTGAGCTGTTTCATAACACTGCTGGAAGTTAAGTTTCACTTCATGCAACCCATGCCCTTTAGCTGAATGTTCCATCCAATAAGGATAGCACTTCAGGTGGCCGTGGCTGCCACAGCATGAGGGACACTAGGAAAACCTAATAACTACCTCTCAGCAGCCGGTTATCTTCCTTCACCCACTGATGCATGACCCACCCTTAGACTTCTGGCTGAACGGGAATTATGTGAAGCTGCCAGCAGGCGGATGGTAAGGCGCTGCAGAATGCTGAAATTGCAGTTTCGTGCAGCATTAGAAATGTCCCTGGTGCAGCACATGGCCTCTTCTTTTGAAACTCCATCCCCTTTTTAGGTCGATCGCGCAAGCAATTTGACCTGTTCTAAGTATTGTGGGCTATTAACTACTCCCACCGCACGTACATTACTGTCACTCGTTCGTGGGCTTGCCTTTCAAAGATCCTTTGTTATCACTGGTAAATGCTTTACAATTGTCCCTCCTTGGGGCGGTTTTGTTACCGTCTTGCAGACTGCAGATACATGGCTAATTGCACAATTGCAGATATGACTGCGAGCAAACCTTTTCTTTTTGTGTCTCCCCTTCGCACTCATAGCAGCCATGGCGCTTTGAATCAGCTCGCTTATGTCAACTGTTTTACTTTTCATTTTCAATTTAAATGGCAAGAATAGACCAGTTAGGAACTTACAACGCTAATAGCTCTAACTCGAGCAAAAGCGAGATCCATTGTATTGCAAATGCTTGTTTCGGTCTGGCTTGACATTGAAGATACCTGCAAGAAAATGATTATTCTTTAAAACTCTCAATTAGTGTGTTTTTTCTCCACCTAGGATTATTTCCCACTCACCTCATGCAATTTGATACATCATTCTGACTCCTATGCAAGGCTTGCATTGCAATACGAGGAACTATTTAAGATCACAAAGGTACACTGACTCACCCACACATTTAAATTCTTTATCTCACGGATGCACCGTATACAGGAAGTAATGTTTTTTTGTTTCCGTCCTTTTCACAGCAGCAGGCCTTTTTATATATTTGGTCAAGACCTCAAAACGAAAGCGCGGCCTAGTGGATTTGTTACTGCTTATAAACATTTGCCTAATGCATAGTTTTACTTTTTTTTTTTTAATGTGCAGTTGTGAGAGCTCCTAAACAGAATTCAACCGATTTCTCCGTCGATCTATTTTAGGTCTCTGATATACAGCATATATTGGCCAAATAAGCTATGTAACTAGTCAAATGTACAGCACGATGGCATGAAAAACAGAATTAAAAGATCCCATCTGTCAGCACTGAGTGATTTAGGTTAGTAGAAAGACATTTCTAGTGTTCCTAACCAGCCCCTCCCCACTCCTCGTACTGTACAAGTGTGATCAGTGAGAACTAGCAGCAGACTTCCTGCTCTGTTTCCACCCAACAAAAAACTCCGGGTTGGAAATAACAGAAGTTGCCCTCAAGTGCACCAAACAAATGCCTGTCTGTTCACACAGGATGTCTGCATCTGCCTCGGTGACACAAAGGATGTATGCGAGTTAAAAATATGTACATCACGTGTATGTCAAGAGAAAACCCTTTGTTCGTTCATTCGTTCACTGACCAGATGTACTAAAAAGAGAATCAGCTCGCTGTAAATCATAAATCCACCACATTTCATCAACTTGTCAAGAGCGAGTTACAGTCTGTGAGGATGAATGTGACAGCAAGTGGACTTGCTCCTATATATTGCCATCTTCCTGGCTGGCACAGTGGCAAAGTTACCAAATACCGGTTGCTGTCACGAAAAAATAAGAAATAGCGATAGAAACAGCCCGACGGAGTGCAGGCAGACCAACGGGTAGACAGTGAGTGAATAGGTGTATGGTGTTTGTTTAGTCTCTAGAAGTGTTGGATGGCCCAGTCTAGGGGAATTCCACCAGTTGATACTCGCTTCTTTTTTGGGGCGAAATCTTAATCTGATGACAAAAGCCTAGTTAAAAACAAGTATTGGCAAAGCCAATAGGTATCATCTATGGAAGAGCTATTGTAATCGTATTTATATAGTGCTTACTAGCCCTGACAAGGCGTCGAAGTGCTATTCGGCGAGTAGCATTCTACTCCGGGATCCAAAAGGATTAGTATAGAGAAATAGGAGTACAGTTGAGCTACTGACTTTGCCAATGTGATTCAGCCATGTTGTACACCAGTGTGGCTGCTGTTCAGCATCGCTAATACTTAGTGGTGTGGAGCGTCGCAGAGTGAAATAGACTGTTTTAGCGTGAAGTACAGTGTCTTAGTGGCGTAGAGTGGCTTAGACTACAGTGTCGGAGTGGAGTAGAGTGTAATGGCATAGAGTATTGCAGAGTAGAGGGTTGTATTGTGGAGTGTTGGAATGGGGTAGAGCGGGGTAGAGTAGAGCAAAGTGGGGTAGAGGGGGGTGGATTAACGTGGTGTAGATTAGAGTGGAGCAGAGTGGATATGAGAGGAGTTGATTATGGTGGAGTGATTACAGTGGACTGGAGTGGATTAGAGTAGTTTAGAGTAGATTAGAATGGAGTGAATTAGAGTGGAGCAGCTCAGAGTGGATTAGAGTGGAGTGGACTAGAGTGGGTTACACAGAAGTTGTGGTTTGCAATCTATTTTCATTTTTACAAACTCAATCATTTCCCACACCAGAACATGCTAGCCTTCACCAGTTTAGCACACACCCGTGTATGACATTCCTCATGCGAGCACCAGAAATTGATGCAGTTGCACCATTTCAGACCAATGCAATGATCTACTCTGTGGCTGTCAAGAACCTTCACCGAATTTGAAGACAAATCTGCATGACAGCATGCGAAGAGGAGAGAGTGTCTGGGAATAAGCCATGTTGTTGTTATCACCTCTAAATCTTTTGCGAACACAGAGGCAAAGTGATGGGAAGCAACCTTCCCATGCTGATGCAAGCCCCTCATGTCACAGCCACTATACCATGAAGTACTGTCAGCAAAAGTGACCCATGGCTACGAGAAGTGCAGCAAAAAAGAAAAAACAAGAAAAAGTGCTATGGCGTAAGCAACAGCAGTGAGAGAGTGGAAGAAATAGTACCTCCATCACGTAGAGAGCAGCAGATGGGAACTGATTATGTTGAATTCATCTGTGCTGTGTCCGTGCTCCACAGCAAGCATCAAAAGGGACATTTTGCTTAGACTAGCCAATTAAAGAGGCTTGAAAGAAGAGCAAAGCTCAGACCAACAAAATAGTAAGGAATGGGATCCAACTCCTTTTTGTACCAATAGTGTCTCGCAAGCGAGACACAGGCGCTAGCGCATGCTCTTGCAGCCTTCGCCCTAAAAATGTCACATGACTTTTGCTGAGCCTGCCTCAGCCTTCTAGATGTAGTAATGCAAACGTAGATTCCCAAAAGCTATACAAGTACCTCAGTATCTAAAGGTATGGCTATAGGTGAAAGTGTATGGCCAGGCGTGTTGTGAACCCGCGTTTTAGCAGCTACAGTAGGGGTTGGACTCTTTAAAGGCTTCTCCTGTCTGCAGCTAGTGGACAAAAGTTCATAATTAATGCTGTAAAAGATTCAGCATCGACTGAAGCGCATGCAGGAGCAAAGAAGAACGAAAGATGGGTAAACAGACAAGGAAACGGGGGAGGAATACTGAAGGAGAGGAAGGGTGGAAGGAAAGACGGATGGGTGAGTGTGCGGATGAATGAGTGAGTAGATGAGTGAGCGGGTGAAAGGGTGAGTCCATGGATAAGTGGATGGACAGGTGAAAGGAAGGAAGAATAAAGGGAGGGATGGATGGAAAAGTGAATGGCTGAACTGAGGGCAGAATGATAGGTGAATGGACTTGAAAGAATGGCAGAGTCGGGAATGAATGGTCGAGTGGGTGAAAAGATGAGTGAACGGGTGGCAAAGTAGATGTAAGGATGATGGATGGCAGAATAGATACATGGATTAATTGATGGATGGAGGGCAGCATGGATGGATAGCAGAATGGACGGGTGGATGGCAGATTGAATGGATGACAGTAGATGGATGGATAGTTGGAAGAATGGATGTATGGATAGATGGCAGAGTAGATGGTTTCATCAATGGATGGCAGAGTGGATGGATGGAGGAATGTGGACAAAATTGACCAATGGATGAAAGAATGAATCAGTGACAAAATGCAGGGGTGACATAGTGAACATTTGTAGGCGGATGGAAGGGTGAAAGGATCACTGGATAGATGCTTGGATCACTCATTTATGTAGCACACAAGGTGTACTTTCACTCACTTATGTAGCACACAATATGTACTTTCACTCACTGATGTAGCACGCAATGTGTACTTTTACTCACCTATGTAGCACGCAATGTGTAATTTCACTCACCTATGTAGCACGCAATGTGTACTTTCAGCTTCATTTCATACTTAAATATATAAATTGTTTAAGTATAATCTCCAAACATTAAATACATGCTCTGAACTATTGTTCACCACTCGTTCATTACAAAATATAAACGGTTTCTTAATCTACTACTTTTCATTAGCTACACTCCGTGCTTTCTAACCTCGTGCACGAAAAAGTTGTACAAACAGCTTGATCTACAGTAGTGATAATGAAAGAAACTTCACTTTGAAACAAAATTTGAGTGTCTTGCTTCGAATTCACACCCTGCATACAAATGGCAACCAAAAAATATCTCAAAATACTACATAAGATCTCACTGAGACTACAGAAGTAACGTCCACTCACCGGAGGGTACACACCTGCTACCCAAGTCGCCGGTCTCCAAACCAACCCGACCTTGCTCTGTGAGGTGTTTCTCCGTACACCCCATCTCCCACGGGGAAACACATTCCAAGGTGGACGCTCGGCTGAGTGAAGCGTAGCCAGCCTCTGAGCTCCCGGGGCCTGTGCTCCCCGGATATCTTGAGGTCTGCCGGAGTTGTGACCCTGACAGCCCGCCCTGACAGACCTTCTCTCCGGCCTGACGGAGCTCACTCTGGGCTGCAGATCCCACAGTCTGAACGGATAATCTGGTCAAAGGCTTACGTAACACGCACTGCTTTGTGACATCATCCCTCTTCTGTTGGGTCACCACCACGCTGCCTCTAGACTCAAAGCTAACTTCTCATTCAGGAACCAGCCATGACGCATTTCCTATTGTAGCCTCGTTCTAGTGCAAAAGCCGTCATGCTGCTGTGAAGTCTAACTATTAATGATGAAAACCCTTGATGCTCCTTTGCTAAAGGTACTGCCGGCATCGCCATCCCTACCCTTTCACTAAACAAATTAGAGCAGGTCTTCTACCTCACATTTAAATTCTGACCGTGTTGCTGAGTAGAACAGCATTGTTAAGGTCCTACATGACAACTATGCCGTTTTTAACACAGTTATTTATGTACAATAGCACTTCAACTTCTTCTGCCGTTAATAATCTGAGAATTTTGATCAAATAAATCCACATTTGTATTGAATAAGTTCTCCAGTAGAACTGTACGTTTCCAGAAGCATTTTTCGATTTTGAAGCAGAAATATAAATTATAAAGACACCTTAAGCTAGGCATAAAATTGCCAAGGGGGTGGAAATACAGTGTATATAGACCAGAACATATGTATTGTGAAGCACACATTGGGTGATGCAGGGCTGCACATGAGACCACACACCAAGTAATGACTACGTCTAGGATGGTAAATCTGCATGACAGCATGCAAAGAGGTGCCAGGAATAAAGCCATGTTCTTAGTATCACCCGGTATCATTTGCAAATGCAGAGAACAAGCATTGGCATAGCCTATAGGTCTCGCCTTTGGGACCATGTAAGTGTTCAGCCATGTAGCACACAAGCTGCAAGTTTACAAACATCACAAAGTAGATAGAGCAACCGGTCACATTTTGTGTGACAACAAAAGTTGCTCTGGCCAATTTTTTAAGTTAGTGTGCTTGAACATTGTGCTTATAAATTGATTTAAAAATAAACATTGGAACGTTGTCTATCTAATTTTGCGCTATATCTAAAAATAAAAAAATAAAATAAAAATGCAACACAGGAGAGGGTCAGGCATGGCGCAACATACAGAGCTGCCGACTTTGGGACTGGGGAACCGGGTTCGAGTCTGGGTTGCTGATTGTAAAAATAAACTTGTCACAAATAAAATTAATCAATGGCAATCCAAAGGCAGAATTTAGGTAATTGGTAAAAAACTAAGGCTTTTGATAAATTGCTTACTTTTGCCTGCAGCCACGAGATTGTTTCTCTTGACAGCCTAACAGTTTAGGAAATGGTAGGTTAAGAGGTCTTTGCTGATACCTTACTCCCAAGTCTCTCTCTCTTGCGCATGCACGCTCTCCCTGTCAGCTTCTAGCTCATCAGGCCATTTGTAAAGAAATTATGTACAGTTTGTCTCAACAGGAACACACACATCTCTCACAATTTGTTCTAAATACAAAAAGTAAACACATGCTTAATAAGTTTGCATAAATAAACTAAAATGCAGAAATATAGCACTTGAAGAAGTGCTCATTGTAAATAAGTTAGCCATGTGGCGTAACATACAGAGCTGACGACTGTGGGACTGGGAAACTGGGTTTGAGTCTGGGGTCTACTCTATTAAAAAAATATATAAATCATAATAATAAACTTGTAACAAAAATTACATGAAGTGCTGTCCGCATGCCAAGAAACTGCTTGAGAAGAAAATACCTACATAAGGGGGGGCCAAGACCGATGGAGCGCATGCCACGTAGCGAGGTGTGGAGAAACCTACATGGGGAAATGCACATATGTAGGCTCCCGGGGCTGATGCCACCAATAAAACAATCGTAAACCAGAAGTCGAGGCAAAACAAAAAAGTAGCGTGCCAAAACTAACGTATGTGGCCGATCGTGAGATGATACTTTTAACAGGGTCACTCTCCAGGGCGTGACCAAAACAGCAAAAGGAGGGACAAATGTAACCTATACACCAAAGAGAACAAGGGACTTTCAAAAGGCACACGAAGAAACCAATCACAAGCAATGGGGTGTGTTGAAGCCCCATACAGTAGATACAGCATGTCAAGAGACAGCGCATGTGTTGCCTAGGCTCGACCTAAAAAGTGAGGGGAAGCAACTTTCCCACACTGTTGGAAGCCCTTTAAATGATGGCCATCATAATGTATTTTACAGCATTTATGACCCCTGATGAGGCATGTCATTGACGGTCAGCAAAAGTGAACCATGGCACAGAGTACTGCAGAAAAAAAAGAAAGGACAAGAAAAAAAGCGCTATGGAGGAAACAGAAGGGAATCGGGATGAATAGTACCCCAATATCTTCAGCAGCTTCAAGTGAGCACTGAATAAATCTGTGCTTGGTCCATGCTCCACAACATAGCAAGGCAATTAAGGTAGCTGCGAAGAAGAAAAACACAGAGGCCAATAAATAGTAAGCAACAAGTGGCTCCAATCCCTTTTTGTAAACAACAGTGTCTGACAAGCGAGATGCAGGAGCTGGTGCATGCTCTTGCAGGATCAACCTTAAGAAGCGATAGCAAAGCCACTAGATCTGGCACAGCCTGCCAGCCTTTTGGCTTTTTCAGGTTTTTTTTCCAAGGTTTTTGCAAAATTGGATCTTGTGAAGCAGCTAGGCCCTCTTCAGTCAAACAAAACCAAATTAGAAAAATATTGTTTCGGTCTCAAAAAGCACACACTATCATAGTAAACCCTGATCCTTACGGGAACTAATTTTTGTGTGGATATGCTCCTTGTGAAAGGGCAGAATGCCATCACTCACAGTGAAGTTGAACAGTTGCTGATTGGGACCGACCCATTGCCTGATACTGTTCGGCGTACTTGGTGGAAAGACATGTTAATGACAGATTAACAGACAAATGGTTGAAGGGGGGTGGCTGAAAGACAATTTCATTCTACATATTTTAGTAAAATTAAATGCACTTGCCTAACACCAGACCTAAAGAGACAGTGGTTGATTATTAGCAGGTTTCATACAAAGAATTCTATATATTTCTTTACTTCACGGGATGTGCAATCATTTTCAGCACATGCAATTTGAAACTACAGAGAAGTGTATTCCTTTTCTATAGTCATAATTTTTTATACTTCCTTGGTTTTTACGGTCTTGCAGCAAAAGATCAAGGTTCGAATTATATCCAACCTCACTTGACGACAGTGTGTGATCTTGGGCATGGCAGTTTATTCCTTAAGAACGGATCGGAGTGTTCATACAGTAAGATGTGTCTGGCAGCACCTCTGTGTTTGGCTTCCAAAGGTCCCCCGGTGAAACATCAACCCCCTAAAGAAATGTTCCTCCAATAAAAGAGCATCTACCTGTGCCTCAGTTCCCTTATCTGCCATGTGTATTCAGAAAAGATAACAAGCATTGGCAAAGCCTGCAAGATGACCGACTAACACTCCAGTCAGAGCTCCTACCAGCATAAGAAGGAATTTTGCATGGTCTGCCTTCATCGGACCTTTTTCCCCCCTGCAAGTCCCTTTGCAGGGATTGGTGTAGAGGATAGTTGCCTGCTGTACCTGCAAAAACGAAATTAGGAACAGCAACGCAGAAGACCTGGATGGCAGACCCTGCTGCAGGAGTGCGGCCTAGGCAGCACGCCTCCTGCCTCTGTAAGCCCTTGGCCTCCCCTGGCACACAGGACCGCCAGGGAAGAAAAGATTTGTGTTGCAGAAGTTGACCGGAACAACCTCCCCTATCGTACGTTGGCCCTGCGAGTGCGCTGTAGCTCAATGGTCTCATGAAGATGGGAGAGTCAGGCCTCGCTCGACTCCGGAGGAGGCCCTGGGGAAAATGGAGACTGAGTACAGCAGTGAGGCCAGGGCACTGAAAACCTGCCTGGGGGTAACATGGGGGGCGCTAGAGAGAGTGGAGTACACACAACCCTCAAGCATGCTGCCGGGGCACTGCTGGTTACTGTGTTGGCCATCCATGCAGGTGGAGGCCAAGCAGAGTGACAAACCGTAGGGCCGAATTGGTTAAGTGAGAGAACCGGCACATCTGAGGCATGGTGGCCCACCAACGAGGACTGAAAAACACATGGTTATAATGCAATGCCACACCGAAATGTCACAATAGGAGGTCAGAGCAGACCCTGATACCTGAGTGTAGGGGTCAGAACGTTGAATGTCTCCCACAAGCTGGTTGGGTCTTCTCTTTCTGTTGATCTGGTGTCCTGCTGTGAAAGATGGTGTTTTGTGGACTGCCCAAAAGCTGCTGGCACTAATAACTTGGATTCTGCTGGCGCAGAAATACATGGCGCTAAGAGCCTGACAGGCACTAACCTGGTAAACTGATAACACATGCCTGCCTTCTTCCATTGTATAAATTGCCCCCGGAATCAGTGAATGTGTGGAGGCCTGCCCCAATTAGAGGACAATGTCAGCGGGAACCTCACAGGGAGCTGAACTAATGTGGTGCACAAAGAAGTGCATGGGGGAGGCAAAGGACCAAAGAACCCCTTAAGGCTGTGAGGAGAGAGGTCAGACTGCCTGAACAAGTCTGTGGCAGGCAGATATGCACTTAGATTCACACCTGGGCAAGCGGAATGGCTTTGAGAGCGGTGTAGTGAAAGTGACTGCCTTGAAGGTGTTTGCATCTTGGGGACTCGATTACTGGAAGGGATACCTTCAGTTGCCTGCCTTTGGATATGATGGTGCAGCCCTTCAATGGCTTAATATTGTAGTGAACCCCAGCGCCTCCTGGATGCGCAGTGTACCATCGGTGCGAGGGGTCTGGAGAGCTCTCTGTCCTACTACCAACACTAAGATTTACCTGAAGCCTAGGCTGGAGGAGCGTGCAGCTAGGGCTTGTCTGGTCCACTCAGAACTGCTGGCTGGGGAGGCCTTCAGATGGTCAGAGGCAAAATGGTGAAAGACAAGACAGCACAACCACCTCTGGCCAACATAATCATTAATTACATCCAGGCAGTGACTGCAACAGAAAATACGGGGGAGAATCAGACAAGCAACAAAAAGGACTGCACCCCAACACAGACAGTACTGGGGCCATCCATAGATGTTCTAGAGGCAGTCACAGGAACCAGTTCTGAAATGGCATCTAATACTGAGTCGGTCGCCATTCAAGTCAACCCCTTGAGGACAGACCTTTGTAAGTTGGCAGAAAGGGTGACGGCAAATGAGGAAAATGACTGAGGCCTACAACAGGATGTGGCCACCTTGAAGGAGACAGTGTCATCTCTGCAGAAGCTGTCTGTAAGACTATAAGAGGGTGTGGAAGTCTATGAGGGAAGATCAATGAGGAATAATTTGCTATTTGTGGTGTTCCCCGAAGGGGGCAGAGGGACTGTCTACGGCAACACTTTTGGAGGAAGGGATCATGTCCAACACGCCTATACAGGGGCTTTCCAACTTCTTTTTACAACTGAAAGAGCACTTCAGGCCCTGGCCCCTCTACCGTGGCCTGGGGCATAACCACACAATCATTGCATGCTTATTCGATTATAGGGACCGGGACGCTATCCCACACATGTAAGGCTAAATGAGCAACAGCAATTTGAGGGAAACCAATCACAATATTTCTGGATTATACATACATTTTCAAAAACCAATGGAAAACCTACTTGAACGTCAAAAGGCAACTGCAAATTTTGAACTTGAGTGACAGCTTTATGGTCCCAGCGAAATTAAGGGGGGTGCACGAGGGCAAAGCATATTTTTTGTTCAGTGCCAGTGAGGTGAGTGATTGGTTAGACACGCTGGCTGGGGCCTCTGACTGGGGGTCCGTGCGTAGGGATCTGGCAACCGCGGGCAGATCAAGACATTCAAACAAGCCCAGGAAGCAGGAAAAACATAAGAAAGACCAGAGAGCATCTAGAATGTTTGGTCGTATTGTCATAGGATGGGACGGAACCCTCATGAAGCTGTGGTGATGATGAACCCTAGTGACTTCTTTCAGAAGTGACAGAGCCACTCGGGATCGGGCACTGACAATACAGAGGAGGGGGGATGAACTAAAGAACGTGTGGTAATCTTGATCTAGACCAGATGCTTGCAGCTCAAATACCTAACTGCGTTGAAGAAACAAGCAGGGTTTGTCGGTACTATTTCTAGCCTCCATGACTCCTGAAACAATGGTAAGTTTAAAATGAAGGGAGACAGACTTTTTGTGAAACATGGGTTAGTTAACTTGAAGAGGAGGAGGCTACCATTAAGGGCCATTTACAGACTGCAATACTGTTAATTTCTACATGCTGGTGGGAGCAGAAGGGACCAAGGGGCCTAGGCATTGTGGGAGTTGGTTGCATGCTTTGGCCTCATGGCACCTGCAATGTTATGACCTCTACCAAAGCGCTGGGAATCTAAGTTAAGAGTCTTTTTTTAGGGGTTTGCAAAGCTTACAGGACAGGAATGTGGAAAGTTATGCATATTCACACCCAGCTTCACCATAGACTGGAAAAGACGGCCTCACTGCAGAAGGTATGGGGGCGTTGGGAAGTTATGGTTTGTTCAGTTTATCGTTTACTGCGAACAATTGCTACTCATAAGTGTGGATGGTGTGGCACCTGCAACAGTGGGACTCTGTATACGGGGGGTGCTGGTGGGCTGACAAGGGCTGTCTGTGAACGGCCTTTTGATACAGATGAAAAGAAAAGGATGAGGTATTCTAATTTATGATATGGAATGAGAGGGGCCTGGCACAACTTGAGTGCCACAGAGTACATGCTTATATGAAGCGGTGTCTGCGGTCAATCACCTTGTACAGTCCCTCCACCCCCAATAAATGCGTCTCCTGCTACATCTAGTGCATGGAAGAGGTAGAGAGGGCAAATGGTTAACTTATATGTGGACTGAAAGGAAAAAATGAAGGACCATTGTGCTCCTTCTTGGCAGAGATCGCACTCCCAAGATAGGAATAGAGGAGCGTGCCTCATTGGATGAGCCTGTTACTTATGAGGAGCTCACGGATGCTATTACGCGACTTAAAACTGCAAAAACACCAGGAGACAATAGCCTCCCAGCAGAATTGTATCAATAATATGCAGGAACAACAGCAGAGAAACTGCTGGAGGTATACCACGAGGCTCGCCAGAGAGGTCATTTACCTGAATCCATGTGGGTGTCACTAATTGCATTAGTCCCTAATCCTGGTAAGAACCCAGTGTAGCCGTCTTCCTATAGACCGCTGTCCCTCCTAAACACAGACGTTAAGGTACTGAGTGGTGTTCTGGCAGCACAATTATTCCCACACCCACTGGAGCTCAAACACACAGATCAGTGTGGATTTACAGTGCACAAAAGCACCAAATATAAACTCAGATGCCTAGCTCATGTGTACCATGGGTCATATTTGAGGGAGGATCCATACGTCCTCGTATTCTCAAATATTGAACAAGCATTCAACTGAGTTTGTGTTGGAAAAAGTGGTTTAGGCCTGCAGTATATTACATGGATTAAATTACTGTACACAGACCCTAGAGCATGAGTGCGTACAGGCAACATAGTATCAGACATGTTTCCACTCCATAGAGGCACAAGGCAGGGCTGTTGCCTCTCTTATTTGCGCTGGCCATAGAATGCATAGCGGAGTTGTTGCATCAGGCGATGTGGTCCAGGGAAATCTCGGTGGGGGACACTACAAATGTGGTATCCCTATAGGCCGATGACACTGTGGTGTACCTATGACACCCGTACTGTCCCCTACTTATACTCCTGAATGCCCTGCAGGCCTTTGGAGAGGTGTCGGGTCTCTTTGTGAACATACATAAGTCACACCTATTTCCACTGGGTACACTGGGAGAGACACAGATGGGGTCTCTCCTGTAGGTTGGACTCCCATTGGGAGATGAGGGGATTTGATATTTGGGAATAAGGATGGCCCACAAGGAACAGAAATTCCTAGACCTTAACATAAGTAGGGGGAGGGAAGGCTTGAGGGCGTCAATCCGATTCTCAAAAGAACTGCCCCTATCCTTGATGGGTAGGGCAACCATGGTGAAGATGATGGTAATTCCCAGGTGCCTGTATGGCCCACAGGGCACTTTCTATGAGATCCCCTGCCGATATTGTACCGAGCTGGATAACCTTATTTTAGACCTATTATGGGCTAATAAATGGAAAAGAATAGGCCTACCCATGCTTAAGCAGACTTGGGATGGCGATACCAAATGTAGAACTTTACTATTTGGCAGCTCATCTGAAATACGCAGTCCATTGGCTGGACAATGATGACAATTGAGAAAAAAATATCTTAAAAGGCACACATGGGGTTCAGTCATTGCCTGCCTTACTTATGAGTGGGGCACGGACACAGGAAGCAGTCCCATACATTATTTGTCAGGTGTGCAGGGTGTGGGAATGTGCTGTCACTCATGTACTACAGCGTGCCCCTTACGCAAGGGATATGCAGATTTGGAATCTGAAATCTTTTGCTCAAGTCGCAGAAGTTATGTCTGTACAAAAATGAAGAGATGATGGCTGTGATCTCCTAAAAGATCTGTATTTTGGAGACACTTATTATGCAGGAAGACGCAATAGATTAATTTGCTTTGCGATTGGGACAATATTTACAGTATACCAAAACTGCAGCAACAACACATGAGCAGTGGCCATGCTTCTCAAAGGAATGTCCCCATCTTCCATACGTTGACTACACTTCTAGCCATGGCAGGGAGCTGTAAACTGATTTCCCATAAATATAGGCCGCTCAGAGAGGATGTCCCCAGGCTTACCCCCAAAACACAGGGAAATGGAAGGTAGCACTGGGTGACACCTTGACTGCATGCGAGTGGGGAAGAGTACATATTGGGGTAAAGGAGGTGAGCTCTAATGCACATTTTAAATTAATGCAATATAATTATACACACCAGGTGTACTTAATCCCAAAGGCATCACCTGATATTTACAGTACCCGGTCACAGGGTTGCCGCCAGTGTCGCTCTGCAGATGCTGACTTTTTCACTTAGTATGGCATTGTACAACACAAAGCCATTTCTGGAGGGACATAATAGAGAACCTTAATAGGGAAACGCCCTTAAGGCCGACTCCTGAACAACAAAGTCCTGGTTAACGAAAGAGGAACAACGCTTTCCTTAACCACGACTTTGTTGTTTTCTGCCTTGACCACGCATGTGCTGAACAACGCACATGCGTGGTTAAGGCACAAACAAGGGAGTCGGCTGAGGAGGACGACGCGACGAGGCGACGCCTCAGGTAAGTGGGGTGGGGGGGTCGGGGTTTTAGTCTTGGGGTGGGGTGGGGGGTCGGGGTATTTTCTGTTTTAGGGGCGAGGGTGGGGGTTGGGGTATTTTCTGTTTTAGGGGCAGGGTGGGGGGGCAGGGTTTTAGTTTTAGGGGCGGGGGTGGGGGGGTCGGGGTATTTTCCATTTTAGGGGCGGGTGACGGAAGTGGGGGGGTCTGGGTTTTAGGTTTAGGGCCGGGGGTGGGGGGGGTCGGGGTAGTTTCTGTTTTAGGGGTGGGGGCTGGGGTGGGGGGTCGTAGTTTTAGGTTTAGGGCCGGGGGTGGTGTGGGTCGGAGTATTTTCTGTTTTAGGGGCGGGTGGGGGGGTCGGGGTTTTAGGGGCGGGGTGGGGGTCGGGGTATTTTCAGTTTTAGGGGGGGTGGGGGGGTCGGGGTTTTAGGGGCAGGGGTCGGGGTATTTTCCGTTTTAGGGGCGGGGCCGGGGTGGGGGGGTTGGGGTTTTAGGGGTGGGTTGGGGATCGGGTAATTTTAGGGGCGGGTGGGGGGTTGGGGGAGTTTAGGGGCAGGGTGGGGGGCTCAGAGTAGTTTTAGGGGTGGGGTACTTTAGGTTTCAGAGATGGGGTGGGGTTGGGGTTGTTTTAGGTTTTGGGGGTAGGGTGGGGGTCAGTTTTAGGGGTGGGGGCGTAGGTGGGGGTTTGGGGTTTTAGGGGTGGGTTGGGGGGTTGGGTAATTTTAGGGGCGGGTGGGGGTTGGGGGGTTTAGGGGCATGGAGGGGGGCTCGGAGTAGTTTTAGGGGTGGGGGTTGGGGTACTTTAGGTTTCAGGGTTGGGGTTGTTTTAGGTTTTGGTGGTAGGGTGGGGGTTGCGGTAATTTTAGGGAGGAGGTGGGGGTTGGGGTAGTTTTAGGGGCAAGGATGGGGGGTTGGGGTGGTTTTGGGGGGGGGGTCGCGGTAATTTTTAGGGGTGGGGGTGCGGGGCCAGGGGGGATGCATGCAAGAACAATGGATGCCTATCACTAATGCCTTTACCAGGAGTGCCTTTACAACGAAAAATCGTTGTTAAGGCATTCGTGGTAAATGCATTAGTGGTAACCACAAGGTCGTTGTTCCAACCTCGTTGTTCAGGCATTCGTTGTTCCGGCAGGCGTCGTTCCAACATACATTCACCTTAATAGAGTGGCAGGGTGGAATACACCATTTACACCCCAGGCCCTATTGCCGAGACTAATCGGGTCTCAAAAAAGAAAAAACTTAGTCATACATTTATGCTACAAGGGCTATTACTAGCAAAACGACCTACGGCTATTAAATGGTTGAGCGCTGGCCCACCCAGATATGGGGAATGGCTTAGAGATATGATAGAGTGAGCGGTAGCCCAAGAAGTGAGGATGAAACATGTACAGAGAGATGAGAAGTTAGCAGATTACTTGGCTGTGTAGGCGGGTATGTTATTGGAATTGCGTGAACCACTGGATGGGGCATTGAGGAAATGGGAAGCGAGTGAAGTGGAGCTGTCTGTCCCTTCAGCAAATGTCCAAGACCGGGAAAAAGTGGGGGACTGAACCTTTCTGAGAGATGGGCTGTCCAGATGAGATATTGTGCTAATAGGGAGAGTATCAGGGAAGCTTGGTTTGGAATGTAGTCTGCAGATACGCTGGATAGATAAAAGACACTTAACCACCCACACATAAATGGAATCTTGACCCATTGTTATTCGATGTATAGAGCATGCACCCAGATTGCAGATGGCATTGGAATGGGAATTGTTCACGAGGATGGCAATGTGGCACCATTTGTGCTGGAATTGTACTGACTGCTCTGTGTTTATATTGGAAAAATCAATACCATTTTCAAACTAAAAAAAGCATGGCAAAGCCTATAGCTCATGACATTGAAAGGTGTTACCGGACTTTTTGGGTTTGTTCATGTTTTTTCCCCAATGCTGAACTCTGCTGTTACTACGCATGAGCAAGTATTTCTAATGAAGCTGTGACAGACATTTTTATCTTAGACTTAGGAAATTGTGGAGTTCAGCCTTTATTGGGTAATTAAAAAACTCATAAAAGTGTGCAAAGATGTTTTAGAAGAAAACAGACCACCATTAGCACATTGCAGCTGCCATATCTTCAAAAAAAGCAACAAAACTGGAAATAAAATTGAAACAAATAAAAAGTATCCAGAATGGGACGGGAGAACAACAGAGGAGCAGGGATTTGGGATGGGGGTGACTCAATGCTGCTACATTGTTGAGCAGTAAAGGGAAGGAGGAACAACAATGGTGCTTGGAGAGGGTGTTTTCAATAAAAAAAATAACAATAAAAAAAAGTCAGGTAGGATGCAGAGAGAGTGAAGTAACCCCACAGTAGAAAGAGCAGCAAGAAGGGCACAGGGGACATGGATGTGAGGAGAAATCACCACACGGGGAAGAGAGAGCAGACAAACACATGCATTCACATGGCATGCTCAAAGAAAAATAAAAAGTAATTCCATAGATGCAGGCTGCAGGAGATTATAACTCATCAATTCAGATGGATTATGAAAAAGCTATGCTCCAGGAGAAGGACAAACAGAAGAATAAGATGTGAAACGTAAAATAAAAAGCAAGCTAATGAGATTAACAATAGAGGCAACCAATGAAAAGCAATGGGCTGACCTAAAGCCTATTGTAGGTATTGTGTTGTAAACACTATGGGCCTGATTCTAACTTTGGAGGACGGTGTTAAACCGTCCCAAAAGTGGCGGATATACCACCTACCGTATTACGAGTCCATTATATCCTATGGAACTCGTAATACGGTAGGTGGTATATCCGCCACTTTTGGGACGGTTTAACACCGTCCTCCAAAGTTAGAATCAGGCCCTATGTCTTCTGACAAAAAACATCAAAAACTGTTTGCAGGCAAGACATAAAAAGTAGGGCTAAAGTCCTATATAGAATGTATATGGACCATAGTGCAAGATTTAGATAGTTCATTGTGCAAGAAGCTATTCATTTAGTAGCAAACACACTTTTTATATTCCTATAAAGAAGATGTTCAAACACAACAAAAAAAACTAATCTCACTAGTAAATGACTTCACAGGATTCTATAGCCCTAATTAGTCACATCATGCAGACATCACAATAATATTAAAACAGCTTTAGTGAAGGCACCTCAAAGCAGTCCTCCTTCCTTTTACAGGGAAGACATTACTTACTTAAAGACATCACAATAAATTTATGTGATCTTAAAGTTGCAGATGAGCCACCACTGCCTACAGCTATTTCTTCGTACCACCCACCTCCTTCTAGAAGATGAATGGGAATCTTTGGCAATTGTGACCCAGTCTGCCTCCTATGATTTAAACATGTGCATTATATGGGAAGGATGAGGCTGCAGAGGTGGTAGGCCAACATGCAAGCAGGTGAAAAGCTGTGCTCTAAGCCAAACACTATGGCCCTCATTCTGACCCTGGCGGTCGGCGGAGAGACGGCGGTCGGACCGCGAACAGACCGGCGGTATTAAAAATGGCATTCTGACCGTGGCGGTCCCCGCCGCGACCGACCGCCACTTCTCCACTCCGACCGCCACGGCGGTCATGACCGCGGGGCTGGAGTTTGCGCACTCCGGCCCGGCGGTCGTCCCAAGACCGCAAAGGGTATTATGACCCTGCCTACCGCCGCGGTTTCTTGCGGGCGGGAACCGCCGTGCGAACCATGGCGGTTAGCACTATCGGGGCCAGGGAATTCCTTCCCTGGCACTGATAGGGGTCTCCCCCACCCCCCACTACCCACCCGAGTCCTCCCCCCACACCCTCCACCCCCCTGCCACCCCCCAGAGGTGGTACGAACCCCCTCCCCACCCCCACCCCGACATGCACATACATGCACCCCGACATGCACACACCCCCAACATGCACATATACACACCCCCTACACACACATACACAACGGGGACACATACCCGCACACATACATGCAGACATGCGCACCTGCCGAACAGCACACATTACCCATAGACACAGCAGCACCCCCCGCCCGCATACACGCACTCACACACCCCCTCTACACACTCACACGCACACCCCCATGCACGCCCACATCACACAACACCCCCCCACCCCCTCCCCTCACGGACGGTCAACTTACCTTGTGCGTTGGTCCTCCGGGAGGCGACGGGAGCCATGGGGAGGTGACCGCCAACAGAAGACCGCCACACAGAAATGTGGGTCGTAATTCTGTGGGCGGTGTTCTGCTGGCGTGGCGGTGGAGGTTGACCAGTCTCCACTTTCCCGCCGACCGCCAGTGTGGCTGCTGGCGGTTTTCCGGCGGAACGCTCCCAGCGGTCAGAATGCGCACAGCGGCATACCGCCGCGGTCGGCGGTCTTCACCGCGGCGGTAACTCGGCGGTCTTGCGAAAAGACCGCCAAGGTCAGAATGAGGGCCTATGTCTGCTAAAAGCTTTAGGTTGCTGAGATCCCATATTTACAATGTATAAATTACGATAGACGTCCCAGAAGGCTTTGTGCTGTGGACTGAAGCAGGAGAACCAGAACATCACCCTTGTGACATGGGGTATCCCGACCAACACCTGTTGGTGTTGGTTTCCCCACAATTCTTCTTCCCCTAAAATTGTACCTCAGCAGAACACCCAAGGATTGATAAATCTGAAACTGTGTTAAACCTCAATTTCATGATGTACTACGTTCCCAAGAGAAGGCACCTCCCAACAAATCAAAATATCAGAAATACAGTTAAGAAGTTAAAGGGTTCAGTCAATATTGGAGCTGTAAATCATCAGAAAAAATTGGGATGTATTAGCAAATTCAAAAGATGTTGGTCAAAATAAACACCATGAAGGCTCACAGTATTACAGAGTCGTCTAAAATCAATAAAATTATAAATCCAAAGTAGGTAACAAAGTCAACAGAGGAACGGACGGCATCCCAAGTAGAATCAAAAAGACTTCTGGCTCAAAATCAGGTGTTTATATAGAAAATCTTCTCACATAACAGAAGGGAAGCTATACACTCATCATGGTGTGAGCAAATATATCATCCTATTAGCAAACCAGAATTGTTTTCTTAAACGTCATATTGCCTTAGCACCTAAGCTGAATCATAATGATTCTATCCATCCATGATAATGTAACCTGGAGATGGTTCAACAAAGTAGATAAGTGAACAACTGCAAACTATAATGAATTAATAGGGTACAGTGGCCTAATGGAAGAACTTTGCCATAAAATACAGTTTTGTGACCAAGTTAGAGAGATTGCTTAAAGAACAGTAAGACCAATACCAGTGGAAATAAACAAACCTGACTCTACTTGGCTGTGTTCTGCATAAATAACAAACAGTAAAAAGAGCAGGGGGAAACATCCATTTGGGAAAACATGGCTACAAGTCCTACATTAAGGTTTAGTTAACCCCTTGGTGCCACGGGTGTAATGGTTACGTCCAGTGGCAAGGCGCTTGTGTGCCACAGACGTAACCATTTCGTCCTGGCACCATTTTATTTTCAGGTGTGGAGTGACCCCTTAGACAAGGGTCGCTCCCCTGAGGGGCAAATTAATTTTAGGCCATTCTTCCCCCCTTAGGAGCAGATCTGCCTATTTTTATTAGGCCCATCTGCCCCCACATGGGGGGCAGATGCCACTTAGGCACCAGGGATTGGTGTGTGTGTGTTTTGTTTGGGGGGCAGCCCCTTGAGCAAGGGTCGCTCCCCATGGGGGCACGTAACTGTTAGCCATTTCTGCCTCCCTTAGGAGCAGATCGACCTATTTTTGTAAGGCCCATCTGTGAGAAAGTAGCCTCTTTCTAGCCTTGTTACCCCCACTTTTGGCCTGTTTGTGAGTATATGTCAGGGTGTTTTCACTGTCTCACTGGGATCCTGCTAGCCAGGGCCCAGTGCTCATAGTGAAAACCCTATGTTGTCAGTATGTTTGTTATGTGTCACTGGGACCCTGCTAGCCAGGACCCCAGTGCTCATAAGTTTGTGGCCTATATGTATGTGTTCCCTGTGTGATGCCTAACTGTCTCATTGAGGCTCTGCTAACCAGAACCTCAGTGGTTATGCTCTCTCTCCTTTCCAAATGTGTCACTAACAGGCTAGTGACTAAATTTACCAATTCACATTGGCATACTGGTACACCCATATAATTCCCTAGTATATGGTACTGAGGTACCCAGGGTATTGGGGTTCCAGGAGATCCCTATGGGCTGCAGCATTTCTTTTGCTACCCATAGGGAGCTCTGACAATTCTTACACAGGCCTGACACTGCAGCCTGCGTGAAATAACATCCACGTTATTTCACAGCCATCTACCACTGCACTTAAGTAACTTATAAGTCACCTATATGTCTAACCTTCACCTGGTGAAGGTTGGGTGCAAAGTTACTTAGTGTGTGGGCACCCTGGCACTAGCCAAGGTGCCCCCACATCGTTTAGGGCAAATTCCCTGGACTTTGTGAGTGCGGGGACACCATTACACGCGTTCACTGTACATAGGTCACTACCTATGTACAGCGTCACAATGGTAACTCCGAACATGGCCATGAAACATGTCTATGATCATGGAATTGTCACCCCAATGCCATTTTGGCATTGGGGGGACAATTCCAAGATCCCCCGGGTCTCTAGCATAGTACCCGGGTACTGCCAAACTGCCTTTCCGGGGTCTCCACTGCAGCTGCTGCCAACCCCTCAGACAGGTTTCTGCCCTCCTGGGGTCCAGGCAGCCCTGGCCCAGGAAGGCAGAACAAAGGACTTCCTCTGAGAGAGGGTGTAACACCCTCTCCCTTTGGAAATAGGTGTGAGGGCTGGGGAGGAGTAGCCTCCCCCAGCCTCTAGAAATGCTTTGATGGGCACAGATGGTGCCCATCTCTGCATAAGCCAGTCTACACCGGTTCAGGGATCCCCCAGCCCTGCTCTGGCGTGAAACTGGACAAAGGAAAGGGGAGTGACCACTCCCCTGACCTGCACCTCCCAGGGGAGGTGCCCAGAGCTCCTCCAGTGTGTCCCAGACCTCTGCCATCTTGGAAACAAAGGTGTTTGTGGCACACTGGACTGCTCCGAGTGGCCAGTGCCAGCAGGTGATGTCAGAGGCTCCTTCTGATAGGCTCTTACCTCTCTTGGTAGCCAATCCTCCTTCCTTGGTAGCCAAACCTCCTTTTCTGGCTATTAAGGGTCTCTGCTTGGGGGAATTCTTCAGATAACGAATGCAAGAGCTCATCAGAGTTCCTCTGCATCTCCCTCTTCACCTTCTGCCAAAGGATCGATCGCTGACTGCTCAGGACGCCTGCAAAACCGCAACAAAGTAGCAAGACGACTACTAGCAACCTTGTATCGCTTCATCCTGCTGGCTTTCTCGACTGTTTCCAGGTGGTGCATGCTCTGGGGGTAGCCTGCCTCCTCTCTGCACCAGGAGCTCTGAAGAAATCTCTCGTGGGTCGACGGAATCTTCCCCCTGCAACCGCAGGCACCAAAAGACTGCATCACTGGTCCTCTGGGTCCCCTCTCAGCATGACGAGCATGGTCCCTGGAACTCAGCAACTCTGTCCAAGTGACTCCCAGCGTCCAGTGACTCTTCAGTCCAAGTTTGGTGGTGGTGAGTCCTTGCCTCCCCACGCTAGACTGCATTGCTGGGAACCGTGTGATTTGCAGCTGCTCCGGCTCCTGTGCACTCTTCCAGGATTTCCTTCGTGCACAGCCAAGCATGGGTCCCAGACACTCCTTCCTGCAGTGCACAACCTTCTGAGTTGTCCTCCGGCATCGTGGGACTCCCTTTTGTGACTTCGGGTGGACTCCAGTTCACTTTTCTTCTAAGTGCCTGTTCAGGTACTTCTGCGGGTGCTGCCTGCTTCTGTGAGGGCTCCCTACGTTGCTGGGTTCCCCCTCTGTCTCTTCCTCCAAGTGACGACATTCGTGTCCCTCCTGGGCCTCAGCAGCACCCAAAAACCTCTACCACTACCCTTGCAGCTAGCAAGGCTTGTTTGCGGTCTTTCTGCGTGGGAAACCTCCGCAAGCTTCAATGCGACGTTGGACATCCATCCTCCAAAGGGGAAGTTCCTAGTCCTCTTCTTTCTTGCAGAACACGAAGCTTCTTCCAACAGGTGGCAGCTTCCTTGCACCCTCAGCTGGCATTTCCTGGGCTCCTGCCCACTCTTGACACTGTTGCGACTATTGGACTTGGTCCCCTTGTCTTGCAGGAACTCAGGTCTGGAAATCCACTGTTGTTGCATTGCTGGTGTTTTTTCTTCCTGCAGAACCCCCCTATCACGACTTCCGTACTCTCCGGGGGTAATAGGTGCACTTTACACCTACCTTTCATGGTCTTGGGGTGGGCTATTTTTCTAACCCTCACTGTTTTCTTACAGTCCCAGCGACCCTCTACAAGCTCACATAGGTTTAGGGTCCATTCGTGGTTCGTATTCCACTTTTGGAGCATATGGTTTGTGTTGCCCCTATACCTATGTGCTCCTATTGCAATCTACTGTAACTTTACATTGCTTGCATTACTTTTCTTGCTATTACCTGCATAATTTTGGTTTGTGTACATATATCTTGTGTATATATCTTATCCTCATACTGAGGGTACTCACTGAGATACTTTTGGCATATTGTCATAAAAATAAAGTACCTTTATTTTTAGCACTTCTGTGTATTGTGTTTTCTTATGATATTGTGCATATGACACCAGTGGTATAGTAGGAGCTTTACATGTCTCCTAGTTCAGCCTAAGTTGCTTTGCCATAGCTACCTTCTATCAGCCTAAGCTGCTAGAAACACCTCTTCTACACTAATAAAGGATAACTGGACCTGGCACAAGGTGTAAGTACCTCTGGTACCCACTACAAGCCAGGCCAGCCTCCTACATTATCTGCCCCACAGGGGGGACCGATATCCCACTAGAAACCAGAGAATATATATATTTTTTTTTTTAAAAGAAGAGGGTGGGGGTATGGCCATATTCCCACCCCAAATAAATGGGGACAAAGTTGTTCTGCCTACTGGTGGGTAGATGTGGCAACTACCCCCGATCCACACCCCTGGGGTGGAGGGAACGGGAGATAACCTACTAGATGCCAGGGGATAAAAAAAATAAAAAAAATAGAGGGGTGGTGCCTACCAACCAGTGGGGCATGGTTATGCCTCCACCCCAACTGAAGGAGGTAACAGTCTTTCAGCTCTCCCCAACGCACACTAAAAGATCTTATCCCAACGGCAAGCAAGAGGACATTTGATTATTTGGGGTTTTAATTTTACATTTGGGCCATGAGAGCTTGGCTAAGTCTCAAACTGTCCCACTTGGAATGGTGAGGGATGCACATTTTGGACTTTGAGACGCTGCCATCTAGAAGAATCTGCGAGACCTAGACACATCTGAAAACTAAACATCTGAGTGAGTCCATGGTGGTGTGCTTCACATGCACCCTGCACCATTTTCCTACCCACAATGCCCTGCAAACCTCAAAATTTGCTTGAAATCACACATTTCCCCATATTTTTGTGATGGAACCTCTGGAATCCACAAAATTCCTACCACCCAGCATTGTCACATCTATACTGATAAATATTCTGCCCCACTTGTCAGCCTAAAAATGTTTTTTTTTTCCAAACTGCCCTTTTAGACTTGCTTTGGTTCCTCCTCAATTTCTACATGTTTTTGGCTCTTCCCTGTCACAGGCACTTGGCCCACCTACACAAGTGAGGTATACTTTTTATCGATGTTAGGAAATTTGTGCCGGTACTGTGATCCCACACAGAAATGTGGGGAAAATTTGATTTTTTTCCAGCTAAATTTGAGGTTTGCTGAGGATTCTGGCTAAAAACACTGAGGGATCCACGCAAGTCATACCTCCCTGGACTCCCTCGGGTGTCTAGTTTTCAGAAATGTGTGAGTTTGGTAGGTTTCCCTAAATGGTTGCTGAGCCCAGGACCAAAAACGTAAGGGCACCCTCCCCCCCTGCAAAAACAAGTAGTTTTGATAATTTTAATGTGTTCACGCAGTGTTTTGGGTCATTTCCTATCGTGGGCACTAGGCCTACCCACACAAGTGAGGTACCATTTTTATCGGGAGCTGTGAGGGAATGCTGGTGGAAGGAAGTTTGTGGCTCGCCTCACATTCCAGAACTTTGCACCACCGAAATTTGAGGAAAAAGTGTTTTTTTGCCAAATGTTGAGGTTTGTAAAGGATTCTGGGTAACAGAACCTGGTGAGAGCACAACAAGTTACCCCATCCTGGGTTCCCCGGTGTCTAGTTTTCAGAAATGCCCAGGTTTGCTAGGTTTCCCTAGGTGCCGGATGAACTAGAGGCCAAAATCCACAGCTAGGCGCTTTGCAAAAAACAGGTCAGTTTTCATAAGAATAATTTGCTGTGTCCATGTTGTGTTTTGGGGCGTTTCCTGTTGTGGGCACTAGGCCTACAAACACAAGTGAGGTACCATTTTTATTGGGAGACTTGGGGGAATGCTCGGTAGAAGGATGTTGTGTCTCCTCAGATTCCAGAACTTTGCAGCACCGAAATGTGAGAGAAAAGTGTTTTGTTAGACAAATTGAGGTTTGCAAAGGATTCTGGGTGCCAGAACCTGGTGAAAGCCCCACAAATCACCCCATTCGGAATTTCCCTATGTGTCTAGTTTTAAAAAATGTATAGGTTTGCTAGGTTTCCCTAGGTGCTGGCTGAGCTAGAAGCCAAAATCCACAGCTAGGCACTTTGCAAAAAAACAGGTCAGTTTTCTTTGGGAAAATGTGATGTGTCCACGTTGTATTTTGTGGCGTTTCCTGTTGTGGGCACTAGGCCTACCAACACAAAGTGAGGTACCATTTTTATCGGGAGACTTGGGGGAATGCTGGGAGGAAGGAAGTTTGTGGCTCCTCTCAGATTCCAGAACTTTCCATCATTGAAATGTGAGGAAAAGTGTTTGTTTTGCCAAATTTTGAGGATTGCAAAGGATTCTGGGTAACAGAACCTGGTGAGAGCCCCACAAGTCACTCCATCCTGGATTTCCCTAGGTGTCTAATTTTAAAAAAATGCACAGGTTTGCTAGGTTTCCCCAGGTGCCGGCTGAGCTAAAGGCCAAAATCCACAGCGAGGCACTTTCCCAAAAAAACACGTCAGATTTAAATGTAAAAATGTGATGTGTCCATGTTGAATTTCCTGTCACAGGCACTAGGCCTACCCACACAAGTGAAGTACCATTTTTATCAGGAGACTTGGGGAAACACAGAATAGAAGAACAAGTGCTATTGACCCTAGTCTTTCCTTCCAAATGTAAGACAGTGTGTAAAAAAGAAGTCTATTTGAGAAAAGCCCTGTAATTAACATGCTAGTATGGGGATACCTGAATTGAGAGATGTGCAAATAACTACTGCTTCTCAACACCTTATCTTGTGCCCAGTTTGGAAATACAAAGGTTTACTTGACATCTATTTTTCACTCTTTATATTTTACCAAATTAATTGCTGTATACAATGAAAACCATTGCAAGGTGCAGCTAATTTATTGGCTCTGGGTATCTAGGGTTCTTCATGAACCTATAAGCCCAATATATCCCCCCCAACCAGAAGAGTCCAGCAGACGTAACGGTATATTGCTTTAAAAAATCTGCCCTAGCTGGTAAAAGTTATTGTTACACCGCAGCGTTCGCTGCGGCCGCGGGCTCAGGTTGCCGCGGCGCGGCACGTTAATTTTGCCGCGGCCGACGCCCGGGCCGCGGTAGACGCCGAGGCAGACACCCAGGTCGCGGGGGTCGCCGCGGCTCCGGCGAGGGCCATAAAGGCTCCAGGGAGCCGGTCTGGGGGTCACGGCGCTCGCCGCTCCCCCTTTTTCAAGTTCTGCCTTAAAGGCAGACGCGGCAGAGCCTGAAACCCCGAGGGGGTTTCAGGCATGGCCGCACACAGCGCATTATGCGCTTAACATTTATTTCTCTTGCATGTATTCACCTGCCCACCACCACTTACCGATGTTCCTAGGACAAACCGAACCCTTACACTGGGGGTTCTTTATACTTGCCTTTTTTCTCTTCCCAGCATGCTTACCACTTCCTCTCTACCCAGCATGCATTGTCTAACACACATACCTAATTCATTACTGTTTTCTTTTCCCCAATCCAAGATGGCGGTGTTCTACTTCCTGTTTCCTGTTTCCTCTCCAGGGGTATTTAAGGGGATTCCAACTGCCTGTTCATTGCGTTGCAACACTCTTTGGTGATAGTCACGCTCCTATTTGATATCCTTCTGCGAATCCTGTCTGTTCCTGATTTGCTTTGTTTTCCTGCCTTCCTGAACTGCGGTCCTAATACCCTGGTTTCCTCCTTTTCGTTTCAGGGAGTTCCTGTGGAGGTTTTTTACCCTACTGGGGTTTTTCCTCTGGGACTCCTTCTGGAGGGCACGGACTGTAGTGGTTCGCTCATACCAAACAGCACCGTGGCTACCGGAAGGGGTCGCCCCTACCTCGGCCAGAGCAGAACCCGTCGGAACAAGGACCGTTCCCCTACGCCTCTCCGCTCCGAGGGTAAGACCGTTGAGTACCGCGACAGATTGCAACGCCCACAATTCCTGTTGCAGTCCGGAACTATGGATAACCCAGTGGTAAACACGGAACCTACTAACCAGGACCTACTGGCGACGATACAACAACAGGCTCAAGAACTCCAGCAATTACGTACTGAGAATACTGTTTATCGACAAACCTTTGCCTCCAGGACCACAGATGTCCCTGCAGTAGCCGCCTCTACACCTCGATTTTCCGGGGATCCCACCACATTAAAAGAATTCCTGGATGCCTTAACGGTGTACTTTGCCTTTCGCCCCTCGCAATTTGTACAAGATAAGACCAAGGTGGGGTATTTGATTAGTGCCTTATCAGGACCAGCCTTGGCCTGGGCCACACCTCTAGTAACCAGAAACGATCCCTGTCTATCTAATTATTCCACCTTTATCACTACTTTTAAACAGATGTTTGAACGCCCTGGACTCGAGGCGTCAGCAGAAGAGGCTCTTTGCGAAGTCCAACAAGGGAGTCAGGATGTATTACAATACATCACCCGTTTCAGACAATTAGCTGCAGAAACAACCTGGGTGGAACGTACCTTGGTGACACTCTTTCGTAGAGGTCTAAGAGAGGACATCAAAGATGAACTAGTACATTCTGCCAGGATAAAAAACCTCAAAGGGTTGATGGACCAAGCACTAACTATAGAGTATCGGTTAAATGAACGACGAATGGAGAAAAAGAAGAGTCGTTTGCCTTTTCACTCAGTACCATCTCGTCCCTTCGCCCATCGTTCCGAGGAAGCCCGCCCTGAATCCAAAGGGAATACCGAGGAAGAGCCCATGCAGATTGACACAGCTCGCGGACCTCTATCCGCCAGCGAAAGGGAACATAGACGAAGGAAGGGGCTTTGCCTATATTGTGGTGCAGCTGGTCACCTAATTCGCGCCTGCCCCATTCGTCCAACCAAGCCCTTGGGAAACGCCAACTCCCGTCCCCAGTAAGAAGGGTGAGGACGGGATATCATGATATACCTTCTATTTGCTCTTCCAGGGAGGAAGGAACTGCTCTTTTTCTCTTACCAGTTATCCTCCATTTAACTGATGGCCGTGAAGCAAGAACTTTGGCTTTATTGGATTGCGGAGCCAGTGGCCTATATTTAGATGAAACCTGGGCCAAAGAACAACAAATAACACAAATACCCAAATAAATACCAGAACAGGTACATACTGTGGATGGGTCACTCTTGGCCTCTGGACCGGTACAATACACCACCCCTACTTTCTGTTTACAGTTCGGTAAACATCAGGAAATTCTCTCGTTTGACTTAATCTCATCACCACACCATGTCATGATCCTGGGAATTCCATGGCTTACACGGCACAATCCTTACATCAACTGGGAAACAAAAACCATTTTGTTATCCTCCCATTTTTGTCAACACCATTGCTATCTGGCCGGGGATTATTGGTCCCCAAAAAGTCTCTCAACAGCACCTGCCCAGGTGGGAGGATCCATTAATGTTCTACAGGGAGTTCCCAGACAGTATCAGGACTATATCGATGTATTCTAGAAGCCAGAAAGACCTGAATTGCCACCCCACAGAGAATACGACTGTGCCATTTCTTTAGAGCCAGACACTGTAGTTCCTTTTGGGCGGATGTACTCCCTCACCGAACCAGAGAAACAAATTCTGAAGGAGTACCTAGATGAGAATCTACAAAGTGGGTTAATAACTCCCTCCTCTTCACCCGCCGGGGCTCCTCTTTTCTTTGTACCAAAGAAAACCAAAGACCTGCGTCCCTGTATCGACTTCAGAGGGTTAAACAGGATCACTATCAAAGACCGGTATCCGCTACCCCTCATCAAAGACATCTTAGAAGCAGTCAGAGGAGCCAAGAGGTTCACTAAGCTGGATCTCCGAGGAGCCTATCATCTGCTAAGAGTCAGAGAAGGTGATGAGTGGAAGACCGCCTTTAGAACACCTTTTGGTCACTACGAATATAGAGTAATGCCCTTCGGACTCACTAATGCCCCGTCCATCTTTCAAAGATTCATGGATTCTATCTTTTCTGATCTTTTGCAACAAACAGTGGTAGTGTATCTTGACGATATCCTAATTTATTCGGTTCATCCAGAGGAACATTCCAAACACGTCCGCCAAGTCTTAGAAAGACTCCGACAACATCATTTGTTCTGTAAGCCTGAAAAATGCGAATTTGATCAGATAGAAGTGAAATATTTGGGATACTGTATAGACCAAACCGGAATTGCCATGGACTCAGACAAAGTACAGGCTATATTGAACTGGCCATCTCCTTCTTCCATCAAGGAGACTCAATGTTTTCTGGGACTAGCCAACTTCTACCGGCAGTTCATAGCAGACTTTGCCCAGAGAACCAGCTTCATTACTCAAACCCTCAAAAAGGAACACCTAAAGAAAGGTTTTTGTTGGACACCAGGCGCTGAGTCAGCTTTTCAGGACTTAAAGAAAGCCTTTAGTCAAGCCCCTATTCTTCGACACCCAGACACTAGCAAACAATTCATTGTTGTCACAGACGCCTCAGAAAGAGCCATTGGGGCTGCCTTGTTACAAAGACAAGACGATGATGACCTAGAACACCCTGTATTCTATCTATCCCACATTCTATCTGATTCTGAGCGAAACTATTCCGTGCTAGAACGCGAATTACTCGCCTTAAAGGTCGCGTGCACTGAATGGAGACACTTTTTGATGGGATCAAAGGAGCCCTTCGAAGCCCGGACCGATCATAGAAATCTACAGTGTTTAAGAAATTTCCAGTGCCAAAATAGCCGGCAAGCTCGATGGGCCTTCTTCTTCAGCCAGTATGATTTCTATATCACCTACATCCCTGGTTCTCAGAACATCCTGGCGGATGCCCTGTCCCGACGTTATCCTGGGTGCGGTGATTCCGCGGTTCAAAACTTATTCGACAACAATAAAATCATAGGGGTAGCACAGACCTTTTTAGATCAAGTTAAGTCTGAATATGCCCGTCTACACGAAACAGAACTAAAGAGGTTACGTCCACAGCTGCACATAGATCATGACTACTATTATCATGATAAGGCCCTGTTTTTACCCACTAAAACAGTGCAAATCGAAGCCTTACACATGTGCCATGATTCTCCTATTGCGGGTCATCGAGGAGTGAAAGCGACTCAAGATCTTTTGCTTCGCTCTTTCTGGTGGCCAACTCTCAAGGCTGACACTGAGGCATATGTGTTATCCTGTCCTACATGTGCTCAAGCCAAGACACCCCGAACCAGACCTGTGGGCTTACTCCGCCCAATACCTGTTCCCCCAGGCCCATGGCTTACCATATCCACCGATTTTATGTGCGCCTTACCTTCCTCAATGGGAAACCACGTCATAATGGTAACTGTGGACTCCTTCACCAAGATGGCCCACTTCACGGCCTTGAGAAAGTTACCCACGGCAAAGGAGTTAAGTCAGGTCTTTACTCAAGAAATTTTCAGGCTACATGGGCTACCCCAAGTTATTATATCAGACAGAGGTCCCCAATATATCTCCCGTTTCTGGAACCAATTCTGCAAGATCTTGGGGATCCAGGTGGCCTTGTCATCCGGGTTCCACCCTCAAACCAATGGACAAACAGAACGACTCAATCAGGGTCTCGAGCAGTACTTACGTAGCTTCTGTAACGCTACACAAAGTAATTGGGCTCCCTACTTACCGCTTGCCGAATTCTCCTATAATAACTCTCTACACAGTGCCTCTAAAGTCTCTCCTTTCTATGGCTCCTATGGTTTCCATCCCAGGGCCTTCCCAACTCCCCTGAGAGACAACTCCAACCTTCCCGCCATCTCCTCTTTCGTTCGACAGCTACGGGGTATACAGCGAATTATCCATTCTAACCTTGTGTCCACCAAGTCCCGCATGAAGACAATAGCAGATAGGAGACGCTGTGCGGCTCCTCTATATCAACTCCATGATAAGGTCTGGCTCTCCTCTAGATTCCTACCTCTCCGACTCACCCAAAACAAATTCAAGCCCCGCTTTTAGGGTCCCTTTCTCATTCTCAAGAAGATCAACCCAGTGTCCATGCGTCTTCGCCTACCTCGGACATGGAAGATCCACCCAGTATTCCATGTCTCGCAACTGAAACCTTACCGTCCTGATCTCTTTCATAGGCAGTTGCCCTGTCCCCCTCCTTTGTTGGTTGACAATGTGCCTGAATACGAAGAGCAGGAGGTCTGTGACTCTCGATTTTTCCATGGGCGCCTCCAATACCCTATTCATTGGAAGGGGTACCCTTTGAGTGAGTGTTCCTGGGAGGATGCCTCTTCAGTCCATGCTCCTCTTTTAATCCGCCGCTTTTTTCGGCTCTTCCCTCACAAACCCGGGGCCTCGGGGAGGGGGCATACTGTTACACCGCAGCGTTCGCTGCGGCCGCGGGCTCAGGTTGCCGCGGCGCGGCACGTTAATTTTGCCGCGGCCGACGCCCGGGCCGCGGTAGACGCCGAGGCAGACACCCAGGTCGCGGGGGTCGCCGCGGCTCCGGCGAGGGCCATAAAGGCTCCAGGGAGCCGGTCTGGGGGTCACGGCGCTCGCCGCTCCCCCTTTTTCAAGTTCTGCCTTAAAGGCAGACGCGGCAGAGCCTGAAACCCGGAGGGGGTTTCAGGCATGGCCGCACACAGCGCATTATGCGCTTAACATTTATTTCTCTTGCATGTATTCACCTGCCCACCACCACTTACCGATGTTCCTAGGACAAACCGAACCCTTACACTGGGGGTTCTTTATACTTGCCTTTTTTCTCTTCCCAGCATGCTTACCACTTCCTCTCTACCCAGCATGCATTGTCTAACACACATACCTAATTCATTACTGTTTTCTTTTCCCCAATCCAAGATGGCGGTGTTCTACTTCCTGTTTCCTGTTTCCTCTCCAGGGGTATTTAAGGGGATTCCAACTGCCTGTTCATTGCGTTGCAACACTCCTTGGTGATAGTCACGCTCCTATTTGATATCCTTCTGCGAATCCTGTCTGTTCCTGATTTGCTTTGTTTTCCTGCCTTCCTGAACTGCGGTCCTAATACCCTGGTGTCCTCCTTTTCGTTTCAGGGAGTTCCTGTGGAGGTTTTTTACCCTACTGGGGTTTTTCCTCTGGGACTCCTTCTGGAGGGCACGGACTGTAGTGGTTCGCTCATACCAAACAGCACCGTGGCTACCGGAAGGGGTCGCCCCTACCTCGGCCAGAGCAGAACCCGTCGGAACAAGGACCGTTCCCCTACGCCTCTCCGCTCCGAGGGTAAGACCGTTGAGAACCGCGACAGTTATAGAAGAAAAAGTGGACGTCAATGTCAATATTTTTTTTATTTTAGCTGTTACTTTCTGTAGGAAAACCTTGAAGGATCCACACAAATGACCCCTTGCTGAATTCAGAATTCTGTCTACATTTTAGAAATGTTTAGCTATCTGGGATCCAGCACTGGTTTCGCGCCCATTTCTGTCACTAACTGGAAGGAGGCTGAAAGCACAAAAAATAGTAAAAGTGGGGTATGTCCAAGCAAAATGCCAAAATTATCTTGAAAAACGTGGTTTTCTTATTCAAGTCTGCCAGTTACCGAAAGCTGGTAAGAGGGTGATTTTAGACCCGCAAACACTTTGTGGAGGCCATCTTCAGGGAAAAAAAAACACTGCAGCACTTCTTTCTAATTTTTCTGAAAAAAACGAAATTTTAGCTTTATTTTGGCTAATTTCTTGGTCTCCTCCAGAGGAACCCACAAATTCTGGGTACCTTTAAAATCCCAGGGGTGTTGCAAAAAAAGGGTGTAAATTTGGCATGGCTAGCTTATGTGGGCAAAAAGTTATGAGGGCCTAAGTGCGAACTTCCCCAAATAGCTAAAAAAAAAAAAAAAAAAAAAAAAAGGCCTGGCAGCTGAGGGGGGAAAAGGCCTGGCAGCGAAGGGGTTAAAAAGGGCCTGAAAAGCACAGTTCTGCATGTGATGGGAAATTGTTTTAAACATCACAGTATCAGTGAGAACATAATTAATCACAAGTAAAACTACATTCTGCACATTGTTAGTGATGCACACAAATATAAATGCAAAAAAATTCAATCGTTAAGACTGCATTTTTAGCCATAATTTCTGATATTTTCATAAGACTCAAATGGAAACGTGTCACATTGTAATGCCTCTTTACAGTGTGTAGGGCGGAGAAACTTACATCTATAGTCTCTAAATCTAAACCTCTGAAAACCAGTGCATTCAATTTTTAGCAAATATTTGTATATTTTACAGTCCAAAGAACAAGAGCTTGTTCCAACCAACAGAGTGGTTGTGTTTTTGTAGAGGAGTCTTGCAGCATAATTGCACTTCACGTTCGTGCTACACCAGGCATAACAATCAAACCACTAGTGTACATATATAAGAAAAATAAAATTGTTTATTTAAAATGTTATTTGTAGTCGACATTTTATACATAGCATTTGAAACTCATTTAAAAAAAAGAGCTGGCAAATCTATTAGGTCTGATGTTAACTATGGGCCTTTTGGGTTTGGCAGCGCTTCTTTCGTTTTGTCATGTCTTTAGTAAACTCGTTAGGTGATCTGTAACACTGCCCCCCGTGAGAAACAAATACTGTCTAAAAGCAAACTTTTTTTGTTTAAAAAAAGCACACATTGCCGTTGCAGTCCCCGCCACTGAACAGAACTGCCCTTTGTGCTAATGTCCTCCTTGCGGATCAGCAGAAAGCTATCACATCAGTGACGTGAGCTAAAGTTTTAAATGAGCGGACTCCTTGCACTACGCCGTAGTGGGCGGAAGAACTACGTAAATGCACTAAAGCAGGTCAATGGGTGAAAAGGTATGGCTGAAAGGCCCTGTAAGCGGTTCCTATATTTCTAGCATAAGGTCTTGGCATACACCGGAAATCAAGATAAAAATGTCACACACTGCCCCTGTTGTAGAGTATTCATATAAAAGTTTGGATGATTTTTATGATGATTTATTAAATTCAAGCGTCAGTGTCTTATCCCATGAGGGTGAAACATAACATGGCCTAAAGTTTCCAGTTGTGCCTTGGGCCAAGTCAAAAATATATCCCAGAAAGGGCCATAAACTATATAGCAATATTGATCGACTCATAGCACTATTCATGCATTCATAGAATACAGGCACCAAAGACCCCACCTATCTACGGTCAGCTTATACTATTAAGCAATATTTAAAAAATAAATATTCAGCAAAATTAACTGATAGAAACCTAGGCAATGTTACTCAAACTATAATCCAAGGCTGGACAAACCGTTTTTTTTGTTTCACATAGGCCAGCCCTTTGTAGGCAGGCCTCTGTCTTCTGTCTGTAGGTGTGCAGGCAGGATGCTTATAAAATAACACTTTAAAGGAATACCATGACAGGGGGCGTGGGCCATCATACACAGTGACAGAAACAGACAAAGATAAATGATGGAACAGGAGTAAAACATAGGGAGAGGGACAGGCAAAAAAAAAAGAGGATGAGCGAGAAAGGTATGAAAGAAAAAGCAATGATTAGAGAAAATGATGGGTAGATAGGGGGGAAAGAAAGAATGGAAGGGGGGGAAAAAGATAATAGCAAGTAAGGAACCGTGAACAGAATGAAGGAAAACATGAGAAAGTTAGGCCAGAAAGCTGAAAGAATGAATGTATGTATGTATAGGTGAATGGAAGATTAGTTGGAAGGGAAAAAGGTTGTAGGAAGAGAGAAGGGTCCCACAAGTGAAAGGGTGGATGGAAGGAGTAAACAATGGGAAGATGGAGAGGGGTGAATCAATGAATGTGAAAGGATGGGTGGATGCATAAATATACTGATTGGCGAATGAAAGAAGCCTCAAAGTGAGAGGAAGAACAGATGGAAAAATATGATTGAATGGGGTGTGTGGATGGAGGAAAGGTTAAGGGATGGACAGGTGGGTGAATGAATAGATGATACTTTGATGTATTGATGGATAGATGATAGAAGTGTGGAAATAACTTGTCTAAGGTTTTTTGTATGTCCTGGTATATCTTGACCACTGACGACTTGACCAAGTAAAAGTAAACCAAAAAGGAATATTGGGGAAAAAAATAATTCAGAAAGGCTGCGTGAACTTTCCTGCAAAGGGAAAGACTTGGAACTGTAACATGCTGCTTATTAATATACATTGTAATGTTCTTGTTGGTTTGAAATTATGCATTTCTTGTTTTCGTTTTATTGTTTATTGCATTTCGAAGTAAAATGATTGGAACTCAGAACTGGGGGTTTGCCCGTTCTTGTCCAGTCTCCTCTCAAGTCCAAGTATTTGCATTTTTTGATGGTCAGTAAGTAGCCTCTTGGGCCTGTATTTTGATTTACAGACAACAATCGGTTTACACTTTTTTTTAAAAAGAACATGGGCTTTGTGTGACCACCATACCCGCTATGCATGATGGGAACGATTTGCATTACTGCATTGGGTTACTTTGTGGGGCTGCTTGCCACAAAGTTTGCAGAACACCCTGCTAATCTCTTAAAAGAGAAGAATAAAAGCAAACCACTGCAAGGGATCTAAAAACGCCCAGCTTTTAAGCATATCTTCTGGTGTGACCGGTTCTGAACTAGTCAGCTCACGCAGTGACGCAGATTTCATTGTTTCTGTTACAGTTACAAAGCCGTTCCCACCAAACATGGAAGCACTATACAACTCCCTTCAAACAACACGACACTTTGCTGTGACAAAAGCAACCAGCACTTCAAGATAAGTCTGGGCCCTGATCAGGCAGCATTCTGCAGGCTTGATTGAGGGGCTAGCTGGCAGGAAGCTGGCATAAAAGATAGCATTTAAGCATTGTACTTACAAATTGTAAGAAAACATTTCCAAGTTCGTGCTGAGAGTGTGGTTCAGGTTGTAAGTGAAACTCCAAAGCTTCCACGAACTTTGTGTGAACTTCAAGTATGTCTTCAATGTTGGAGAACAAAATCTTGAATAAAAAAAAAAAGAGAGGACATTAAATATGCTAGGTTAACATACAAATAGGGCTCCCGGTTTTATGGTATTTATATTTTTTACATTTCCGTTTGTGTTCATCTATAGTTCTATTTTGCCAATTGTATCCGTATTTATTCATATTTACTTTGGGTTTTGTGAAAAAATGACGCTGGAACTAGTTAAGTTCCACATTTATTTAACCAATAAACGTACACTCTTGCTTGAATTCGTGACCAGTTTCAATGATAACAACATCTACAGATGATAATTCAGTACACTTTTATGAAAAGATGCAAATTGTAGTATCAACCTAGTGCATATCTACTACTTTTAGATCTCATTACTAAAGTGTTTCTTTTTTTTTTTTTTTAAACACCCCTTTCCTGTCAATCCGCACACATGTTAACCTGGCAGTCATGACGGAAAGCATTTATATTCACTCAAAAAACAACCTAATTTTCGCTCTTTTTTGTCAGCAATTATCGGTACAAATCGGTAAAAACGGAAAACATGGAGCCTTACAAACAATCAGCCAAGCTGTTGAATATTAAGAAAGTTAACTCCAGGCACACCACACGAAAACATTCTTGCCACATCCCCAACTTTTGGATGTAGTGGAGGGCAATATAGCATGAGAGAGATTCATTAATCAGAATTAACAGAAGAAGTCAACTAACATCTAAGAAATCCAAGGAATGGGTCATTATTTTCGGAAAGCTATGAATGTAGCCACTACTTACAGTTTTTTAACATGCTTTCTAAGAGTTCCTGGGTGGAGTTATGGGGGAGTAGGTTGGGCAGAAAGCAAACAAGTGCGCATGTGTGTCTGTTCCTGGGGATAAGCGTGGGACCACACTTACTAATTAGACACAGACAAAGCATTTATTACGGAGTCGTAATCTCACTGTAGGGTCGTACTTAAGCCGCTGGAAAAATTATAAAGTGGGAGCATGAGCAAAAAGAATGTGAGTAGCTGCAATCATGTGCGATTTTGCACTTATTTTTAGTCCAAACTGTACTTTTGATTCCAAAATAGACTGGAGGATGATGGTCGTGCTGAAATGCCAGATTTCACCTCTCACGTAATTCCCCGATATTTCACAGAATTACACCAGAGGAAGTAACCCAATTTTCTGCAGACCACTAGGTGCTAAAAAGACCTACTATCACATTCACTTGGCATTCACTTGGGTATAAATGGCACTTAACTGTTCACATCAAAAAAATTCATAATCTTGAGCTATAGCGCATACTTATGAGTTAGGCTTTTAACAGCTGCTATCACCCTGTCAAATTGAATTAACATATTCAATGTAATACTGAGGGTCGTTCACCCAATCAAATTTCTCAAAAAGCAACCTACAGTAACTGAGGTAAGACTCCACAAACACTATACTCATTCTAATCACAGACCAGGTCCAGCCCTTTCATAGGATGAGGCAAAGTCAGTGCTCCATAGAAAATAATTTTCTTAGTGGAGCGTTAACATTTCGCACACCCTTGTTGGGCTTGAGGAGGAGCAGCTGGAACAAAAGAAAGAAGGGCTGTGGTGACAGTGTTTTTTTTACTAGTGCACATCATACCAAAAACCACAGCTGTCTGCTTTGCTAAACACATCTTGGGGACTTTCAGAAAGTTGACCAAGGGATGCATTCTTCTTGTTGATTAACATTGGACTTGTGGTTTGTACCTCACACTTTCATGCTTTCCATTTGCTGGCTTTTTTGTTTTAGGGTCTCCAGGTTCAGTTCATCCCTCTCGTTGCCTAAACTGTGCTTTCTGTGTTCTTCTACCAACTTGCTTTCTCTTAACAAGCCTTTATATCGTGTTCTTATCTCGTCACATTTGTTGTGCATTCAAAGATCAAGGTCAAATGTCAGGCACGGTCTTCCAAAGGCACTTGTTTACTTTTCTTTTTTTGACTACAAAGTGAGAGGATTTATGTGAAAATCTTCTTGGATTCTGGGTTCAAATTGAAATGAACTTTGTAAGCATTTCAGAATATATCAGAATTATTAACGCAGAAATAAAGCACTTTTCTTTTGGTTCTGAGGTGTGTTGGAAACAAATACTTTAATATGATAAAAACAAATTATTAAACTAAGTGATGCAATTTCCACACATTTTCATCAGTGCACTTTATGGTTTTATTAGTAAAACTGTATGTCTGTGCAAATGTAATGGTAATTTACATGGAAAATGTGCTGTCTGCAGTGGCAGTGTGCTACCACAACATGAAAACCCCACTCCATTCTACTCTGCACCACTCCACACCACAGCACTCTACCCTGCACCACTCCACTTTACACCGCTCTATGCCACTGCCCTCTGCACCAATCCATGCCACCACACTCAACACCACTTCCATGCTACACCTCTCTACTCTACCCTGTACCACTCTACTCTATGCCACTGAACTCTTCGCCACTTTACTCTATATCACTGCACTCTTCACCACTGCAAACCACATCACTCCAGTCTAGACCACGCCAATCTACTCAGTACAACTCAACTCTATGCACCTTTACTCTACACCACTGGACTCTATGCCAATACACTTAACGTCCATGCTCTTTAATCTAACACTCAGTTCTATGCCCCTACACTCTATGCCAATTTACTGTATGCCACTCTAATCTACTCTGCACCACTGTACTCTATGCCACTGCACTCTACTCCACTTCACTCTACACCATTACACTCTGTGCCACTCTACGCAACTTCGCTATACCCTGCACCACTCCACTCTACGCCACTTCACTCTACTCTGGAACAATCTACTCTACGTCACTGTATTCGACTCTTAACCACTGTACTATATGCCACACTACTGCACTGACACTCTATTCTGCAACAATGCACTCTCCACCACTGAACTCTATTCTGCACTACTCAACGCCACTGCACCATAACACACTATACTCTACTCTGCACCACTTATACTACTCCATCCTGCTACACTCTATGCCAATGCACTCTACAGCAGTCCACTCTACTCTATGCCACTCCAGTGTATGCCACTCTAGGGGGTCCACACTACAGCACTTCAATACACAACACTCTCTGCCATTCCACTCTATAATTCTCTACTCCACGCTTTGCCGTTCCAGGGTACAACACTCTACGCCACTCTCCTCTATGTCACTAACTTTTAGCCATACTGAACAGCAGCCATGCTGGTGAAACAACATGGTCGAAACACATTGGCAAACCAATGGCTCTTGCATAGGCAAGACCTATTGACTTGGCCAACACTTGTTTTACATGAGCCAATAACTAGCACTGCAGACCAGTTCCAATGTCAATAATGCTGTTTTGTAAGAAGCAGATGCAATGCAGGTGGTTTAGGTGACAGCTGACAGAAGCAGCATGGCACAAACTATGCCTGTGAAGTGACATCACTGTAAGGCAGAGACCCACGGAGCAGTTGCATACCAGTCTGCTGACCCTGAGATCTCCAGCATGGCTAGGTAGTGTTAAATGGGCCTATTAGTCAGAGTTTTGCTTGGCACAATCTGGTAACGTTACAGAGCCCTGCTGTTCTGATGTTATTTCTGGCCTTACGATTTCCTGTTTTACTCCACCAATTGAAATTGCAAGTATTATTGGTCTTCTGGGAACTTTTTAAATCCACAGTGGAGGGGTTACACTTCATCTGGACGTATTTTGATTATGAACTTTTCTTTTTGGCGACTTTAACTTGAACCCAATAGTGATCTATCCAATCATACAGATCCCTGAACATGAACAAATTATTTGAAATATTTAGTTTACAATCTTTATCTGGGACACATTTAAATTCATGGAAAATGGCATCTGAGTAGGATCGATAAATTGGCCAGCTGTTCCACTGTAGTACTTACTGTGCTATACATGATTTCTTTAACAATTTAAAAATGTCCCCACTACTTTCACAATCTGGGCTTCTGGAGATGTTGGTTTCCAAGAGCGAGAATGTACTTTTCTAAGACAGAGTCTTCAGACTGAGACATGGTTAAATACATGTTAAATACTAGACATACGTTAAAATCGAGGTTGTAGCTTTGTGAGACTATCCATTTGTTCGGAAATCTTAGCACGATGCAATGCATTTATCAGACCTGGGAGTGACCGTGATGATTAAGCTGTAGTAGACGATTGGATCGTTAGGAGTTCCACAGCAGAGTGGCTGAGGGCCAATGATGGCTGATATAAACCCTTGCATTCCAATGTTTTTCTATTACTCCCTTTTTAATTTAGAGCATTCTACTTGCAGTGTGTGGAATGTTCTAATAGTTTTTGGCACTTCTGCCTCAGATTATAAGGTTGGTGATGGCCCTCATCTTTATTATATGCCCTCATCTGCGACTTGGGTCTATAACTTGGTCTGGTCTTTTACCGACCGCCATTTCCCTTGGCAGGGGCCATTCTGCTTAATCCGAACACAAAAATGTCGAGAGCTCCACTCAGGCTTGAGGACCTATACTGTATGGTGTAGGTACAGACTAACATTCCGATGTTTGTCTTTCTTTTTAGTTTATAACATCCTAAAATCGGTGAGTGTAATGTTCTAATAGCAATAAAGTTCGGCGAGAGCATACAACTTGTTTTGCGGAACTTTAAAAGCCATTACTGCCCAACACGAAAAGGATATAAAGCTTTCGTGCCCTGTTGCCAAGGGATAGAGTGTTCTCACACTAACAAGATTAATGGCCTAAAAGGAATAATAAAGGGAGCAAATTACAGTTTTTAGTTTTTTCCAGAATCAACAGGCGGTTTTAATTAAACCACAGGCACAGAGGAAGGGAGTTCAAGGTTTTCGTAGTCGGGGCGAAAATGAGAGCTTAGCAGCATGCAGTGTCTTGATCTTGGAAATGTGGAGTTCTACAGGGGTGCCCTGGCTTTTTTCAGTAAACTAAGACCGCGTGGAGGGACACAGGTACCCTGGACTAAACATCCAAATAGTTCCAACATCAGGTTTTGTCTGTAGAAGAGCTCCCACCACCTAAGATGCTCATTGTTAACACGTCCATCCTTTCTCCATGTTACAAAGGAGTTGTAACAGACCACACATTGGAAACGTGTATAGGGTTGTGCAGGAAGCTGGCCTGGTGTGTGGTGGGTACCCAAGGCACTTAAACATTATACCAGGTCCAGGTATCCCCTCTTAGTGAAGTGTAGGCAGTGTCTAGAAGCCAATCTCTCTAGGGGTAGCTGTGGATGAGCAGCCAAGGCTTATCTGAGAGACATGCAAAGCTCATGCAATACCACTGTAGTCACACAGAACTTACACACATAAAAGAAAACACTCACTTGTACAAAAATAAAGGTACTTTATTTTTGGAACAAATCACCACAACAAACTAGAACGGTAACCCACCAATAAGAGGTAAGTAATACATTAAACATATACACCAGCTATCAGAAATACGCATAGAAAAGTTTAGAAAACAGTGCAAATAGCAAAAACCAATAGTGACCCTAGAGGGAGCACAAACCATATACTAAAAAAATCTAATGCAAATAAGGCACCCCCACCTAGATAAGTAAAATATGTAGAGGGGAGCTGGGAGTACTAGAAAACCACAGAGGTGAGTAACACAGTACCCCTCAGCGACCAGGAATGCAGGAAAAAAAAACATCACTGGTTTTTCCCCAAACCACCCAAAAGGAGGAAAAGGAAGGCAAGAAGACACCCGGAGAAATCTGCAAGAAAACCAGCGGTTGATTCCTGAAGAAAGAATACCTGGGGAGAGGAGACCAAGTCCAAAAGTCACAGTGGAGTTCAGGAGGAGGAGCAGGAGCTACTACCCGCCAAGTTGTAGTTTCAGGGGTTGGTCGACGGTGATGAAGAACAGGTCAGCACTGCAGCCCTGGAGCCGGAGATTCCTGATGGATGAAGATGATGTCCTACACTGGAAAGAAGATTGCAGATGGGTGTCGGTGCAGGAATTCCACCAACAAGCCTTGACAAAGACAAGCTCGCAGTTAGTGGAAAAGTGGTGCTGCCAGGGACCAGCAAGGCCCCAGAGGACTCAACCCAGGAGGGAGAGTCACAGGGAACCCTCAGCGTTGCAAAGAGTCCATAGGAGCAGAAGCAGCACCCACAGGACGGGGACACAGGAGTCGCAGAAGGGGTTCACGCAGCACTACAAAAGAGGATCCCACACTGCCAGAGAACCACGCAGGAGGCTGTGCTTTGCAGGATGGACTGCTGGGGGCTGGACCTACACATCACCTGAAGATCCCTTGGAGGAGCTGTAAAAAAAAGCCTTGGCCGCTGCAAGACACACGGTGCACGGGGGTACTGTCCTGCGTGGGAAGGCAGAGGCTTACCTCCACCAAAGTTGGACAGCTGGCAGAGAGGACTACTCCAGACCACCACCCATGATGCAGGATCCACGCAGCTCAAGATGGGGGAGCCCCACGCATCCGGTCGTTGCTTGGTGTAGGTGCCTGCGGTTGTAAGGGAATGACTCCTTCACTCCAAGGGAGAGTCCTTCTTCTTGCGCAGGCTGAGGAGTTGCAGTCTCCTGAGGATGCATGGTTAGGGAAATGTCGCAAAGCTGGCAGAAGCCCTGGAAACAATGTTGTAGAAGAGTCCTTTCTTCTTGGAGGAAGCGTGTCGGGTCCTGGAGGTTCCAGTCTCAGTTCTGGATGCCATAAGTCAAAGCAGAGGTTGCAGAGGAGTCATGCTGGAATCTTGAAAGCCAAATCTGAGGACCCACCCGAGAGAGACCCTAAATAGCCCTGAAAGGAGGCTTGGTCACCTAACCAGGTAAGCACCTATCAGGAGGGGGCTCTGACATCACCTGCCTGGCCTGGGCACTCAGATGCTCCCAGAGTTCCCTGCAAACCTTGGAACAAGATGGCAGAACCCAAGGACCCTGTGGAGGAGCTCTGGGCACCACCACTAGGGTAGTGATGGACAGGGGAGTAGTCACTCTGTTTTCTATTGTCCAGTTTTGCGCCAAAGCAGGGACTGAGGGTCCCTGAAGTGGTGTTGACTGGTTTATGCCCTTCAAAGCATACCAGTGGCTTGGGGAGGCCGAGCCAATCACACCTATTTCCAAAGGGAGAGGGTGTTATCTCCCTCTCCCAAAGGAAATCCCTTGTTCTGCAAGGGCAGAAACCTGTCTGAGGGATGGCAGCAGCTGGGCTGCCCAGAAAACCCTGTAAGACTGGTGGTAGCAATGGTGGGGGTCTTCTACGGAGCCTCCAGAGTGCATGGAATCCTACTTCCAAAACTTGCAACAGTACTGGGGTATGATTCCAACATGTTTGAGACCAAACATGCCCAGATTCGGAGTTACAATTATGTAGGTGGACATAGCTAGTGACCTATGTCCAGAACATGCGTAAAATGGCATACCTGCACTCGCAAAGTCCAGTAAAATGGATCTGAAGTTTTTGGGGGAACCTCTGCTAGTGCAGGGGTGACCTCACACATAGAGACCTGCACCCTGGCCTCTGGGCTGAGAGGGCCTACCATAGGGGTGACTTAGTGACCTGGTGCAGTGACCTGTATGAAAACAGGTGCATGCACCCATTTCACGCAGGCTCAATGGAGGGCTGCAAAACCATTTACATGGGCCCCTATGGGTGGCAGAACAACTGCTGCAGCCCATAGGGATCTCCTGGTACCCCAATGCCCTTGGTACCATATACTAAGGGGTTACATGGAGGCACCAGTATGTAAATTGTGAGGATAAAAAGTTACCAGCAACCAAATTTAGAGGAGAGGGCACAGTCACTGGAGTCCTGGTTAGCAGGATCCCAGTGAACACAGTCAAACACACTGACAACCAGGCAAAAAGTGGGGGTAACCAAGCTAGAAAGAGGCTACTTTCCTCCAGGTTGCAAGTGCAACTCGAGAGAGACTGAGAAACTGACACTAGGAGCCCATGAAGAATGAGAGCACACATTGTGTCTCACCAGCAAAGACTTTGTAGCTGAAATACATTGATGAGTGTGGAGGCCATGATGTTTCAGATGAGGTCAAGGGCAGAGCTTTGATGGTAGGCAGAACCTTCCTGTGAGTGATAGGTGGGGTGCTGAAGTAAAACTAAAATAGTACAAATTTGTCGCTGTCTGATCTCATTTCAGTATCCTGCTTTTTTCGATGTGGACAAGTATTTACAGCTAAGCCCTGTTCAGTTTATAGCTTAACTCTAGATATTAATTTCTCCGAAAGAAAACCAATCACCACCAAGTGCAGCCACTTCCATCTCCAATGTTCATGCGACGCAGTGTTTCGGGTTACAGACCAGAAGCACTGCTGCCGCCACCACCAAGTATTCAATATAACATCAAGGAGAACACTTCTACAGTCCATAGTGCCAGACAGTACAGTAGAGCTTGCGTTAATGGGCAGGAACCAATCACTGTTGCTTTCCACTAGGTCACTTGCACCCTACCTACATTTGTGTCTTTGTAAAGCCAAACTACATGTCTCTGAAAAACATTAAGATTGTGCAGTTCAGCATTTAATAACCATTTCTTATTAGAGTGCTTTCCCTAACCTCTAGCCTTCCAAGTACTCGTTCGAGCCCCACAACTCTTTCAGACCTCCAAACGCACCATCGTAATAGCTTGACAGCTAATTCAATTTTGTTATATTTACAGCAAATGTCAGGACACATGATATCCAGGGATTACAGAATCTTACTTTCACACCCGATTCATTTTTCTGTGTCCTCCAAAAATGCCTTGTCCTTAATTAAGTCAAACATTAAAGGCTTTGTAAAGCTCTTTTCCTGCTCCCTTGCTCACATTGTATCTCTCTGACAAAAGCTTCTCATGTATCGCACCACCAGGAACAAAGAGTACTACTTCCCTCTTAGAAGGCCTCTGATCTCACCTGACATTCTGTATTATTCACATTCCTCGACATCACATCCCAGGATCTCAGATCTTACTCAAGCATCAGAAAGGGACCTCATTGTCAGAGACAACTGTTTTCCCCACCACTTTCCACTTTTCTCTGTGCCAACCCACGATCTGGATTCTTGAGGAGCTCATCCAATCCAAAACATATGGCACGTCTCACATTCACGCTCCACCTAGAAATGTGGCATGCACTAACTAGATATTTGCATTTACCACTTTATACATTCCGGGTGGGTATTCATTAACACTGACACAGCTTGAAAATACCAATGGGTGGAATTAGTAATGAAAAGACAAATGTGCCACTCAAATGGCAGCCTAACTTCGAAGTATTTAAATTTATGGTGAACAATGGTACAACGATGTGTTGTAATGCAACACAGAATGGAATGACACACTCCACTCTTAATTTTGATGATCGTATAGTTTGGTTTAAAATGGAAAGCTTTTTATTAAAGTTATTTTTAAAAAGTTGTGTTACAAGCAGGATTAACTCATCTCTAGTGTGGTAAACTGAGCCAAGGATGGTAGCGTCTTGAAACTACTTCTAGGCAATGGGCAGACTAATTGTACACTGTCTCATTCCATTGTTCACCAAGTCTTTCAGTGGTGTAGGTATAGGGACATCCACATAGACACCTCAGGGTCAGCTCATTGATGTGAGCCATTGTAGTAAGTTTGACTCTTAGAGGTCATGTCTAAGGGACAAGCTATCATTGGGAGCCTTGGAAAACAGCAGCATCTTCACATCTACAAATTAGTCCAAGACATAGATAACCAATGACAGATGGCCATGCAATGCCTTTTTATGAATTATTTAGTCATTAATGGGTTCGTGTTGTTTCAAAAAGCATTGACAAATTTCAACAAGTCGCTAACCTGTCTATAATTCTATCCATATAAAGCCCATACAATAGCCCTTTTTTGTTTCTGAATTTACAGTGGTTATTGAAATGTCCACACCTTTAGTGACAGAAACCATTATGTTGGGCCACTTATGGACGTTATTTTATGAGTAAGTGCTGCATAATCAAGCTGAAACAATGTACAAAACAGGCCATGCAGAAGCACTGCCATCGGACATACATTATTATTACAATTTACAATTATCAGAGGAATAAATAAATGTTGCTAATGAAGATCACAGTTTTGCATCATTTCTCCATACTAAACAAAGCAAAAGCTGTATGCTGACCAGGTCTTTGTATGGCAGCGGATATACTGAATGCCTCTAAGTAATTGATAGGTGAATGGTACTTTGCCACCACCATCAGTGCGTTTACGCCAAAATAACAATTTTGAGCCCAATCAGACTGCTAGAGGATATGTGTGCCATGTCACCTATCATTATGGACAAAATTCTTCCAGAAACTCATGAACATTTCCTCCTACTGCCAATTAAAACAGGAGTGGATAAAGTGACAATGTTTTGCTCAGGAATTCTTACTATCCCTGGTGAAAATATGCTGATAGAGGCTTGTGTTTGGCCAGGTATTGCAGTTCCGACAGTGGTTTAGTCAGTGGTGGATCACCAGACCTCAAAACCCCAAGATTTCCATTCCTCAAGCAATATACACTTGCTGCCCTTAGGTCTAGAGTTGTGACTGCTGCCTGGCCCCGGTAATGTATATTTAATTGTAGAACTGCTCGATTTTCCACAAAAAGAGACATTTAAAGGACCTTCTATTAATACATGCATTGGGGCTTCTTCCTCTTCTTTGGCCATACTCCCACATGGAACATGAGTTTGTACTTTACAATCTCTAGTTTTCAAAGTAGCTCCTAACGGTCACCGGAGAATTACAATCAGTCACTGCTGTCATCACACAATGGGGCACAAAAAGATAGTGGGGACTATTTGTTATAGGCCTAGATCTCTCATGAACTCCACCACATCCACCATTAACAGGATTAATCCGGTCTACGGAAATGATCTTCTAATACATTTTCCACTACTTTTTCTTATAACTTTTCCAAATTCCCAAAATTGCCTCCACCACTGCACTGACAGCAAAATGTGGCATTTTGTAATGGGTGGCTGATGCTTGAGGGATAATAAGATACACTTGTTTCCAAGTGACGTTGGGTGCCGCAGGTATTCCCCACTGCATTCCTCTTCTTACAAATAATTCAGAGACTTTAATCCCAAACCTTGCCTCTCTAGTAGTCGTCGCAGCAGTAATCACTCTGGCTTTTTAGGCATCATCTTCAGTTGAGATATGCATGCTTCTCTGGTCAGAGGCTTTTTGTTCTGTTTTACGTGCATGCAAAAGGTAATAGGAATCCTGTCACCCTCGGGTGCCACAGTAAAAATAAATACATAGAAGATGTTGGGGACATATAACTTGTATACTACTCTCAAAACTGAAAGGTGTGTGCTTCCGTTGACCTCTCTTGACGTATGCGATTGATTTATTGGACAGGTTGCTCAGGAGTACTATAGAGATGACTTCTGTGCACCGTACTGCGAGTCCCTCAAGACCCATCTCTAAGGTACTTGGATCTAATTAGTTGGAATACTGCAGAGATTGCATCCAAGTTTCAGAATCATGCTTGGCTGGATTTCATCTGTGGCTACGGGGTGGTTTGTTTACAAGAAAATTGGGTTACATCAAATCACTAGTTCCTTGAGGGGCATAAGACATTCTTTGTCCCAGCCACTGACTCTCAGGTTGGCAAACCAAAAGGGGCCTTGATCGTCTTTGTCTCTTTGGCGGTGAAGGGAAGGTTGGAGGTCCTTCCTCTGGAAACTCAACTCTTTAGGTTTTATCACTTACCATGGCCTGTTTTCCCAAGCTGTTGCTTCTAAACTTTATTAAACGCTAAGTCTGTCTCGTCTGCTGTTTGTAACATTAATTTGCTAGACTCTTTCCTGAGAAAGCTGAAAGAGTCCAAATGATGCGCTGCCAGTGTCTTCTTGGTTGTAGATTATAAAGTTCATCTGTGTGGGGACCCAGCGGAAGGGGTGGGAGAGGGTCACACTTCTGGCGGTATGTGTCTACCTGGTTGAAATATGGAACACGATGCCGAAGGCTCAATCCTAAAGGCAATTGTGAACAAATTCATCTTAGTGTTATCGCTCGACAAGCTTGTTTTCTCAAAATCAAGTGTTATCAACCCCACATTTGTTGGGAGGGGATGAGAGTCTTATTTATTTTATCCTTGTTTATACACTCCTTTTTTTCGTGTGTAACGCAGGTTGAGATTCCTTTGAGCCCCTTTAGTGACCCCAATCCTGTGTATGTAGAACTATGCTGGTGTATGTCGTTGCAGACACTCTCCCTAGAGGCAAAGTGGCATATAAGGAAAACTAGCAAAGAGAGAAGACTTCGGTGGTCCCAGGTTGTCCCAGACAGTTTTTTAATAAGACTCTCTACTCCTGTTGTGAATATGAATTTAATACTTGTTGGTCCACAAGTTCCAGCCACTCTGATATTCTAGGGGCCTTTACAACAATCTGTACCACTGTGCCCTTCCTTCTAGAGGCAAGGTGCCTCAGAACACCTCAGAATCTCCTAAATGGTTTGATAAAGGTTGCTCTTTGGCACTGAGGGATTTAAACTGAGCCCTGCTCTTGTTAGGAACTGTTGTAAACAGAATAAAAACGAGTTAGTGAGGTGAAGGAAGGCACTTGAAGACACCGCTTGGGAGAATTTATTGGAGGTGAGCACTTTGAATTGTAGCTCAAAATTCTGGAGCATTGTTAATGGTCCATTTTTAGCTCTAGCACAAGTAGCTTCACTGGGGTCGCACATCACTAAGGATTGCTGAGTGTCATATTTTGAGGAGGCGCATAATTTGTCATCTAGCCCAGATCACTGTGGGGATATATTGGTGGCAGGAAATTCTAAGTTGTCTTTTTCCCTTAAAATCAAAACTGAGTCATAGGGTTATCTAAGAAGACGGACCCTGGCATCCATGGAATCCTCCCGATTCATACATCCATGATTTGGAAGTCTGGACTCCTACCTTGACCTCAGTTATCAATGCTGCAGTTATAGAGGGTCCTCTTAAGTCGTGGGCCAAATCAGGTTACTGTCCCCATATCGAACAAGCATTAGCAATACAATAGGTCTTGCGTTTGCTCGAGTTAGATCTATTAGCATTGTTAATTTGTAACTGGAACTTTTTTGCCACACAAACTGAAAATAAAAACAGTTGACATAAGCGAGCCAATTCAAAGCGCCGCCTTGAGTGCGAAGGATCGAGACAAAAGGAAAAAGAAGTCAAAGTTATTGGCAATAGTGCCATTATCCATGTAACAAAACTGCCCTGAGGAGGGACAAACGTAAAGTAGTTACCAATGAAAATAATGGATTTTGGAAAGGCAAACCCATGAACAAGTGATGGGCGTGCGGAGGGCATGGATAAAAGCCCAGATACATATCAACACATCAGAAAAGAAGCGCTTGCATGCTGCTCTGCTCGACCTAAAAAGGGTGGTAGTGACAACCCTCAATGTTATGGGCCCATTTCTCTGATTGATTTTCTGGTTATGATGATGGGGCATGTAATTTTGGACAAATTCAAGGCATGGGCTTAGAAACATAGGATCTTATATTGGAGGCGTGGGCTGAGGAACATAAGATCTTATCTGATGTGCAGTATGGTTTTCGATCTGGCCATTCAACCATGGACCAGTGTCTAAATTTTATCTGATAATTGGCAATTATAAAATTGCCTGCCTAGGTCCTAGCGTTTATGGCCTCTGCTTTTGATTAGGTAAGCAGGAATAGGCTAAGGAACATTATGTTATCTATGGGGTTTGAGCAGGGCATGGTCCTCTTTTTAAGGGATTTACATACTAACATGATGGTATCAGTACGTTACTCTAATGACCTAAAATGTACACGCAATTTTAACATCTGTAGGGAGATACAACAAGGCTGTAGCTTGGCCATTTTTTTTTTAATCTGTACGTGAGCCAGTTAGGACAGGCTTTGATTGCCACTACTGCAGATTGCCCACAGTTGGAGTCCTGCAGATTACTAGTGCTTCTGGAAAACACAGATGACGTCATCATTATGGCAAACATGGCATTGGGCCTACAGTCCATGCTGAACTCCTTTTCAATTTTTATGGGGGATTTGGACCTATCCATTAATGTTACAAAATTCTTTGTTATGGTAGTCGGTCCACACTCCACCAAAACAAAGGCTTTCTATCTAGGTGATCGTGTCTTAGCAAAGGCCAGATATTCCTCATACTTGGGTGTATTGTTTGACTCTTTGACTTGGTGTCCCTTGATATGTGGTAAACAGATGAATTTGTACGGGCTAGCGCAGCGATCTTTAAATTTACCTCACGATTAGGTAAGCAAACTATTAGGGCTCTGTTACAGGTGTACAGAGCCAAATGTCTCTCTAAGGTGGTCCACGGGAGTGAGGTGGGGGATACGCCAAGCAGGCTGCACCAGAGACTGTGGAAAACACTTTTTTGTGATGCCTTTTGAGCATCCTCCAATGTGCCCATACCTTTTCGGAACATGGTGAAATGGGAGTTGGCTATATAGAAGATATTATAGCGTTTCATCCTCTCCCACTGTGGATAGACATCTGGTCCAGGCCTGAGACAAAGTGGAACATGGAAATCCTAAAGGATTGTATGTTCCTTGACCACACTCATTATATTCCTTGGCTTAAATATATCAAAGACTCATTGCAGAATTTAGGTTGGGTGGAGCTTTTTAATACACCCAAGCGTACAGTCAAGTCTGACCGGATAAGGCTTAAAGATCAGCTCTGGATGGAGAGCAGATGGCTTTAACGAAGCTACATATACGTAATCAAGACAAGACAGTTCCCGCTATGGAGCCTCTTTTTTATCTGTGGTACCTACTATGCATGACTGCTTCTTACTCACCAGGTTTAGGCTAGACTTGTTGCTTATTTGTTAGTGTTTCCCCGGGGGAGATCTAGGGGCCACACACTTGGTCCCTGCCACTGCGACAGTTTGTTTTGCAGTTTTTATGTGGCCCCAGATAGGCTTTCATTATTCTGTTACTAAAACGGGCAAATTGTGTCCAAGTTGTACCAGCCCTCCTCTATTTGTAAATGCTCCAAGGAAAAATTATTACGAATATTGCTCGTTTTTTAAAAGCTGCTGTGAAATTGAGGTACAGTTGTGAATTTAAACTGTCATGTTTTGGAAATTACTTGTACCTTGAGTTGGTTTTGCACAACTGTACGCAATATATGTTTGAGTTATTATTAAGCCCTTTAATATCGGCCTATGACTTTTAGGCTACATCTTGAACTTTTTAAATTTAAAGGAATGTATTTTATGTCTTGCTATTTGCATATAATTGTTTTAAAATGCGCTGTTTATAGTTTGTTCAAAAACCGAAATAAAGCTTGTTTTGATTTTTTTTTTTTGGCAAGGAGAGTGCTAAGATGTCCGAGATCCAGAGACTGAATTAAAATATGTAACTTATTGTGGCTAATTGCAGTACATCGCCTAGTTAACATTGTAAGGGTTCCCTGCACAGTACCGCTTGCATCTTCACCCACCGGAGGGAATTTCGACAGATGTGCGTAGGAGAAATATCGATTTATCGTTGATTTTGTCCAGTCAAGCAAAGATTCCCTTGGTGCCAGGACCTTCTACACTTTACAGCCACGGGGAAGAGGTTCGACAGGGGCAAGCAAGCAGGCTTCACTAGCAGGGCCTGGATCGCTATGTCCTGGGGGATCAGTCAGGGACCAGCACTACCAGTGCCCCCAGAATCCCCAAGCAGGAGTGGAGCTAATTCTTTCCACATCCACTGCCAGAGTCAAGGACGGTTCAGTTCAGCTCAGCTCACTCTCTAAGCAACTTCTTCGGGGTGTGGTCATTTTAAGTGACATCTACAGCCACTGATTTGTAATGCCCCTCCATTTAATTGGACCATCCTCACAGCTTCCCGCGCAAAGTCTGCAGCATTATTATTCAGTTCATCATTTAGGGATATGGTTGTATTCCACCGTCTCTAATTTAGTGAAACTGGATTAAACATTCTTTATACAGAAGCATCTACATACTATACGTTGGGTTTTGAAAGCACGTTCCAGCCAAAATTTAAATTAACAAAAGTTTCAAATCTTTTTATGTGTTGGAAATATGCACCACAGCGTCCTTGCAGAAAACATGGAAAAAAGCTTTGAAGGTGCTAATGGGAAATTATTCTCTTCACTTCTATACCCAATATCTGTCCTGTGAACAACTGAACACCGTGTGTGGGCAATGCTTTAAAAAAATGCAAGGCATACAACATTTAGAGTACAATTGTCAAGTTAAACAGAGCACATACAGATGGACTCCTTCGAGGAGTTACAGCTATTGCAGGGGTCAAAACCACTGGATACGGAGACACACAATTGGGGCATTGGGGCTACACAGCAAAAAGAATTAGATTTCTTTGCACTAAACCTCAGAGTAACCAGGGCCTGATCCTCTTGCTCAACCAGAGATTCAAACCGGAAATAAACCCCATGTGCAAGACATGAACCGTAGCTCCTACAATGCCACCATCCCAACATGCTCACCCATCCAAAGGTTTGATGGCTTGCAAGGAAAAAGTCAACCATGATCAAGCATGTCACTCTTGCCCTCATGCCACTAACTGTGGAAAAAGTGAACTAAAAGCCAAAAACAAATATTGGTAAGCCAGTTCTTCCAACACCACCTCCGTACCAATGCTTACAAATTGGAAAAATATAACTGAGTGGTCATTACCCCCACAAAACCCACTGTCACGTCGTCCACGACCCTACGCTCAGCATGTGAACTCACACACATGTACATAAACATATACACCAAAAATATATGGGTCTTAAGATGTCCGAACACATGTGTGCAGCACCAAGGGATCTATTGTTCCAGGCAGCATACCAACTGTAGAAAAATACATATGAATGGAATATAAATATTTAACATCCTATCGCAGACAGTCTACTCTTCCTGCTTATTGTGAACAACTGCAGTAGACAGAAGCTAATCATTACCAATGAGTGCTCTCCAATGCCACAACCAGTATAATGCATCCTTTTACCATCCTTGGAACACACATTGAAATAAAAAAAGAACTATCCGACAAAAAACAAGAGGAACATCCTACTGACCAAAAACGCCTCCTGAGACTTCCAATTCAAGGGCATCCTATTAAATATTTGTAAAATATAAGGAAAACAGAGAACAGAAATAGCATATTGACTGTCGCACCCACTATTTTGTGGATTGTGCCCACAGGACAGATATCATGGCTTGCGCCTGTTTGGTGCAGGAACATTGTATGGCATGATGCCGCTGCATGTCACCACTCCAAAAGATTCTAGGAAGACTGCGCTTATAACTTTCCTGTGTCTCTGATTGGGCAACTTTCTGTTTCCACCGTAGAACGGCTGATGCTCGCTTTCTTGGAGTTTATTTCCACTATGGCGACTGCTGCTTCTGTGGGTGCCTATGGTGGTTGATAATGTACTCGAAGCTATAGGGGAGAAGTCAGGTGGACTTGTAAAACATGTATTAGAGTGCATACTAATTCCAGGCCGTGATTTTCAACTTCAAATGTTAACTTTGTGAAGATGGCCTCCAGTTACAGGCAACACCAAGATGGCAGCTATACTTCCTATTACACCTTTGGTCTTTCTGTTTTCCATTGCACACTATAGAAGGAGACCTTGTACTGCGCTTCTCTTCACCACAACAGTTATATTCTTCTTCTCAATGAGTTCTTTGCTTCTGTACATGTGCTTCAGCTCTGTGAGTTATTTTCAGTTCTGTTGCTAATCTCCAGTTGGTACCTACCATCCTTCCTCTTGGATCTTTCAGCTGCTCATGGTGCTCCCTACCTAAATACATCTTTTCTTTGCTGAGCTTGGAGGGTTTTTCAGCTTCTTCTTCCAGTTGGAGGCATCTTTGTGCTTCCACGTGGTTTTGGGGCATGCTCAGCTAAGTCTCTACTGAACAGCGTCATTCTTATTTAAGGTCTGGTCAAAGACACCAGGATTCTCCTCGACGTCCAGCCATTGACAAGAACTAGAAAGAGTAGTGCCTTCTCATATCCATTATCACTTTTGAACTTAAGTAAAATTATGTACCGAGGGTAATACAATCGTGCAATCAGTTCCTTCCAAGAATATAATATTAGAAAAGGAAAAGGCTTTGTGAGATAAAAACCAAAATTGTAATTTTTGGGGAAAAAAAGTAAATTCGAAATTCTGCTAATGGAGGAACAAACATACTGTTTTAGAATTTCTTATATTGCATCGGTTTACCCTGCTAAATATACTTTTATGCATTTTCATAACCCGCAAAACTTTTTTAAAAAAAACTATTTTACATATGAATTTACCTCAGCAAACTACTGTGCTACTATTTGGTGACACTTGCAAACGCTTCTCTAAAACTTCGAAGAGTTTGCAGAAGTGAAGCCATAAAACGTCAATCAACAGTAAGTTCTATGTTCCTCTGTAGGTAAAGAAGTCGCTGAAACTCTATAGCATTATGGTAATTTTATGCTACCACTTTTTCGAAGATGATCTCTAAAACAGACTGCTTTCCCTGACATTTAAAGTTCAAGCTTTATGTAGCTAACGTTACAAATTAGGTTTGAAAACAACATGAACATTTATCAGGTTTGTATTAATATTCAACAATTGACCCTGCTCCGAAATGTGAAGCTTTAGTTTTCACCCAGATGCTGGAAAATAACATTTTTGAATTATTCATTTTGAATTGCATATTGTGTCAAACTATGGTCAATCAGTATCAAGTGCAGGAAATCAAGTAGCAAAGCAAAATTAGACACAGGTTATCGTGGAGTTTCTCCCTGGAATAGGACAAAGGTTAGGTTTGCTTAAATTGTAGCAAGAGTACTTTATTAGACCTAAGCAACGGATACTAAAGTTTACAGGAAGTATAAATTTGAACATCAGTATCACATATTTTTAGCTTTCTAATACACTTAATAATAACAGATTATGCCACAAATTTACTGGATTTTCAGTTTAACAGTGGAACGGAGATGAGCTGTGTGGGTCCATTGACTTTGCAGCAATCGTCCAAGAGAGTTACAAATCTCCACCATGAACCTGCACTCTATTAAAACCTTTTTGCCACCAACTAAACCAGTATGAAGGAAAATGGCTCCCTGTTGCAGTTACCCCCCACTTTGTGCCCGATATTGATGCTGACTTGAATGACGTGTGCTGGGACCCTGCTAACCAGGTCCCAGTACCAGTGTTCTTTCACTTAAAAAATGTACCATTGTTCCACAATTGGCACATCCCTGGCACACAGAGAAGTCCCTTGTAAAAGGTACCAGTGGTACCAAGGACCCTGTGACCCAGGAAGGTCCCTAAGGGCTGCAGCATGTGTTTTGCCATCCTAGGGGACCCCTCACCTAACACATGCACACTGCCATAGCAGATTGTGTGTGTTGGTGGGGAGAAAAAGGCAAAGTCGACATGGCATCCCCCTCAGGATGCCATGCACACAGAATACTGCCTGTAGCATAGGTAAGTCACCCCTCTAGCAGGCCTTACAGCCCTAAGGCAGGGTGCACTATACCACCGGTGAGGGCATAGCTGCATGAGCAATATGCCCATACAGTGTCTAAGTCTATTCTTAGACATTATAAGTACAGTGTGGCCATATTAAGTATATGGTCTGGGAGTTTGTCAAAAACAAACTCCACAGTTCCATAATGGCTACCTGAATACTGGGAAGTTGGGTATCAAACTTCTCAGAATAATAAACCCACACTGATGCCAGTGTTGGATTTATTAAAAAATGCACACAAAGGGCATCTTAGAGACCCCCTGCGGTGAGGGCCTTTGTGCCCTCTGAGGTCAGAAACAAAGCCTGATCTGGGTGAAGGTGCTTCACACCTCCCCCCTGCAGGAACTGTAACACCTAGCAGTGAGCCTCAAAGGCTCAGGCTTCGCGTTACAATGCCCCAGGGCAGCTAGTGGAGATGCCTTCCCCCTGGACACAGCCCCCACTCTTGGCGGCAAGTCCAGGGGAGATAATGAGAAAAACAAGGAGGGGTCACCCACCACTCAGGACAGCCCCTAAGGTGTCATGAGATGAGGTGACCCCTGCTTTTAGAAATCCTCCATCTTGATTTTGGAGGATTCCCCTAATAGGATTAGGGATGTGCCCCCCTCCCCTCAGGGAGGAGGCATAAAGAGGGTGTAGCCACCCTCCAGGACAGTAGCCATTGGCTACTGCCCTCCTGACCTAAACACACCCCTACATTTAGTATTTAGGGGCACCCAAGAACCCAGGAAATCAGATTCCTGCAACCTGAACTACAAAGAAGGACTGCTGACCTACAAGCCTGCAGAGACGACTGACGACGACAACTGCTTTGGCCCCAGCCCTACCGGCCTGTCTCCGGAGTCGAAAACCTGCAACCTGCGACGTAACCAACAGGGACCAGCAACCTCTGAAGCCTCAGAGGACTGCCCTGACCCTCAGGACCAAGAAACTCCTGTGAGCAGTGGCTCTGCTCAAAAACAGCAATATCTTTGCAACAAAGAAGCAACTTCCAAAGAACTCACTCTTCCCGCTGGAAGCGTGAGATTTCACACTCTGCACCCGACGCCCCCGGCTCGAGATCCAGAGAACAAACACCACAGGGAGGACTCCCCGGCGACTGCGACCCCGTGAGTAGCCCAAGGCGACCCCCCTGGACCTCTCTGGACCCCCACAGCGACGCCCGCAGAGAGAATCCAGAGGCTCCCCCTGACCGCGACTGCCTGTAACAAGGGACCGACGCCTGGACCAAGCACTGCACCCGCAGCCCCCAGGACCAGAAGGAACCGAACTTCAGTGCAGGAGTGACCCCCAGGCAACCCTCTGCCTAGCCCAGGTGGTGGCTGGCCTGAGAAGCCTCCCCTGTGCCTGCCTGCACCGCTAGGGTGAACCCCGGGTCCCTCCATTGTTTCCCATCTATACCCGACACCTGCTTTGCACACTGCACCCGGCCGCCCCTGTGCCGCTGAGGATGTGTTTTGTGTGCCTACTTGTGTCCCCACCCAGTGCTCTACAAAACCCCCCTGGTCTGCCCCCCGAGGACGTGGGTACTTACCTGCTGACAGACTGGAACCGGAGCACCCCTGTTCTCCATAGGCACCTATGTGTTTTGGGCACCTCTTTGACCTCTGCACCTGACCGGGCCCTGAGCTGCTGGTGTGGTAACTTTGGGGTTGCCTTGAACCCCCAACGGTGGGCTGCCTATGCCCAGGAACTGAGACTTGTAAATGTCTTACTTACCTCACAAACTAACCATTACTTACCTCCCCCAGGAACTGTTGATTTTTGCACTGTGTCCACTTTTAAAATAGCTTATTGCCATTTTAACAAAGACTGTATATGATATTGCTCTAATTCAAAGTTCCTAACTTTCCTGTGTGGAGTACCTTGCATTTTATGTATTTACTTCAAATATTGAACCTGTGGTTCTTAAAATAAACTAAGAAAATGTATTTTTCTATATAAAAACCTATTGGCCTGGAGTAAGTCTTTGAGTGTGTGTTCCTCATTTATTGCCTGTGTGTGTACAACAAATGCTTAACACTACCCTCTGATACGCCTACTGCTCAACCACACTACCACAAAATAGAGCATTAGAATTATCTAATTTGCCACTATCTTACCTCTAAGGGGAACCCTTGGACTCTGTATGTACTATTTCAAAGTAAGAAATAGTGTGCACAGAGCCAACTTCCTACACGGTTCAAATCCCAACCTTTGTCATGATTGTATCTGGTGCTTTGTGAAATACCTGGGGGGGGGGGGCGCGGGAGGGGGAATCTGCACCTTAACTGACATACCAAAACTTATCTAAATCCAGATTTGTCAAACGGCATCAAAAAGAAATTTTCAATAGAAAGTGAGACATAACCAAAACTGTAGCATCATCAATAGGGACTATATATACAGCAAGAGAGATTTCGAAAATACTATAATACAGTGGTTCCCAACCTTTGGGCTTCTATGGACCCCCATTTTATCATTAATGGAACCTAGGGACCCCCCACTGAATCATTAATGGAAACCGAGGACCCCCCCACTAAGTCATTACTGAAAGCTGGGGACCTAAACTGTTCATATTTTTTTATTTTCTAAGCAGTCACGGACCCACTGAGGAGGCTTCGTGGACCCCCATGGGTCCCCCGACCACAAGTTGGGAACCAGTGCTATGAGATTTATTACGATAGTTTAGTATTGGGAGGGTCCATGATTCAGGAAAGACGAAGCCTCTCGTTAGTAATGATCTCAATCTGACCCTTCAACAATTGTGATAAATAATTTATTACACTCAGCAAATGTGTGCTTTAGATCATGGTGCTTGTTGAAGTGAAATAGTAATAAAGTTAAATAAAGCTAATCAGAGCATAATGGGTTAAATCTGTACAGTGAGAACAAATGAGAGTAAGTCGTGACTATGGCCATAGTTTTCCTTTGTAAAGTGATTCTGCATTGTCATCTGTGAGTTATTTTTACCCTGTGATTTCTCAAGACAGTTAGTTGCAATGGTGTAATAAATGTGTGAATCTGTGTTTAGCAGTACACTTGTTTGAAATAACATCGACCACATGTGTTTTAAACGGCATGGAATAAACATGGATAAAAAAACAAATAAAACCAAAAAGGGAATGCCTAAAACATTTTATATCAGTTGTTTCTGTTTTGCTGCTGACAAACCACAACGTTATTTGTGTCACTGTGAAATATATTTAACATGTGAAAGGAGACATCCAATATCTGTCGCTTGACAAGGGAGGAATCTGTAAAGAAAATTAACTGGATGCAGGTGCACGGATGTCATCTGTTCGAATTATATCGAACATCACTGACATGCTACAGGTATGAGGATCATTGGAGGAGACGTGCATTTCTGTAAATACTTTACCTTGCAGCGATATTTAATTGCATTCATTCGTAATGCTCACAGTGAAACAGATCTTTGCCGACAAGTCTCTGAATTCTTATTTCCTGGTTTCCTTTTAGGTACCCTTCGCCAAAGCTTTACTGGCTAAATTATTTTAACATATCGAATAGAGCATGCGACTCCAACCAACAGGAAATAGCAACTTGTAAAAGCAAACTGGCATAAGCACTGCCAATGTGTTTTCCAGAGCAATAATTCTGAATGAAAAAGCAGTAATGCATATTCCTACGAGAATTTACAAGAACTGTGGACTACATACCTTAACGTTTTCTTCCGTAATATACTTTTCTGCTTTATCCACTGCATTTTGTCTGATTCGGTGAAGAAACGCCTGGGGAAAAAACACACATTTTAGTCTTCTTCTAACAGCTTATTTCCTTAAAGATTAAACCACGGGCATAGTTTAAATAATTTGAATATGGCTGGCAAATCAATCTACACCATTACTAGAGGAACTGGAAAAACAACACTGTGTGCCCGTCACATTTGTTTGTATAATTTGGAATTTGTGTACTCGCCACATAACATTGAATTCTTAATTTGCGCAATTTAACAATCTAGTTAAAGCAGATAATAGGTTCTCAATAATGCTGTTCATTGCACCTCGCAAAACACTTGCAAAAAAGTCAACTCTCATCTGTTGATTACTGTAACTAGGCATTACTACATTTAACAGTGGGGGCGACCAAGATGGCTGTCGGTTTTTGAGTGAGCTCCCATCACAATCTATTCACATCCTGCCTGACAGCTCCAACCTAAAACCCGCCTGGCAGGCCCTCCGCTGTGCAGCGGTGATGGGAACACCAGAGGCCCTCCATCCGGTGAAGGGGGGGCTGCCCCCAGCATGGCTGACCCAGAGGGGAGGCGACTAGAAAATGGCGGCACTGGCGTGCTCTGCCTGGGGCGTTTGCGGCCATTAGTGAAGACACCGTTGGGGCCAGACTGTGGCAGCTTGCCAGTCACTGTGAGGTAGGTGGGTGCGGGCGGTCTCTAGCTGAGCTGGATAAAATCTGAACCCTGGGTGCGGAGGAGAAAAAGACCGCTCTGACCAGGGGTGGGGAGGTAGGTGCAGCCTGTGAGACCCTCAGAGACTGTTGTTTTTCCCTCCCGCCCCGTGAACTGTGGAGTGGGGCCAGTGGAGAACTGCCCTGGAGGCCTCTCAGTCATGCACCGGTGGGGCAACACCGTGCCTCATCTTGGCTGGCTCCTGGGCACGGGAGCGGCCATGTCTGATACTAGGAACCCTACGGACATCAGAGGCCCCTCACAGCACAAAGCCTGTGTTGTTGTGTGAGGGAGTCTTCTGGTGTCTGTCACAGAGACCTCCATGCTCACCTTGGGCTGCCTCAGGGCCTTCTTCCTGCCTGTGAAGGACAGTGTGGTGCAGTTGAAGCGAGGAGCAACTGGGAACTGCAGGGGCCTGTGAGGCCCAACAAGCGGGGCACTCCTACATTGGAAGATCAGCACATGTAGGTGGGGGGGGTGCCTTCTCACTGTTGAACTTGCAAAGCAGGATGTGCCCCCCTCCCCAATCCTGACTAGATCTTCACTTGGTGGTTTTGTGGAGGTGCAATGATTGGTTGGTGCTCAGCAGGCATTTACAGCACCGGATGGAGGATTAAGAGGCGCTACCTGTAGAGAGTCTGTGCCACATCGAGCAGCCGTTTGCCAGGAGACCCTTTAATATAGGCATATCACTCTTTCAGAAGCACCTTATCCAGTGGGTGGAGTAGGGGGAAATCTACTCTCCCCTAAGGTTCTTGAGTGTGGGTACAGCCCCTGCCGACTGCTCGTGCAGCCCTGGCAGGTGGGTAGAAGCAGGGGCCTCTTGCACCAGGACATCCTGTGTCCTCGCCCCGCTGACCTCTTCTCAGTGACTCATCGGCTACAATCCTCCAAGCTGGCTGCTCGTTCTGCCCCAGGGCAAGTGGCCCAGCTTTTTGTGGTCTTTCTCCACAATCTCCTGCACCCTACTCTCCACTCGGTGATACGGTGTGACAAACCCTCACAGTCAAAAGCTGCTCAAACCAAGATGGACCAATAGAGTACAACTGCAGTGGACAACAGAGGTGCGGTAGGAGGGGCCTCGCTGCGCTCACCACCCCTGCCCCACCTGGACATGATGGCCATACTCAAGGCGATCCAAGACGCCAGAGAAGAGGTAGAATCCAAGGTGGAGGGAGTGCATGTTGACCTCTCACTCATCTAGCAGGATCTCCACAAAGTGTCGGAGAGGGTGATGGAAGCTGAAGCAATAATATCAACAACTGAGGATGAATTTATCTCTCAACCCCAAGTTTCTCAACTAACACACTGGGTGGCAGTCCTGGACGAACGAACAGAGAACGCTGAACATTGCTAACGCAGAAACAATTTGCTCCGGATTGGCTCACCAGAGAGAGTTGAAGGAATCAATATTGACAATTTCCTAGAGAGCTGGTTCCAATCACGGGTCCCAGCCGACAAGCTATCCCGTTGCCTTGTAGTGGAGAAAGCATATTGTGAACTGAATAAGAAACCTCCTCCCAGGGCCCCTCCCCATCCTGTTGTGGCATGCATCCTCAATCGCCGGGGGAGTGACACCATCCTCTGCGAGGCCTGGACCCAACCTGATCTGCAACACGTTAATGCAAAGATATTGATTTTCCCAGACTATTCAAAAGCAGTTCAGCACCTCAGTACCTCCTTTGAGGTGGTAAAACAGAAGGTCAGAGCACTCCACGTCCGATATATGTCTCTCTTCCCCACCTGCCATTTTTGCCTCATCCACGTACTTATTTGACACTCCTAAACATGCCTGGGAATGGGCTATGAAGCAGGGGCCACTACACCCTCAGATGCTGACAGCCACAGGGGGAGCTGAGGTGAGGACGGGGCACCCATCGTACCCTGCAAGGGAGCCCCGGAGGAGATGTACTAGAGCCTGTAAGACAAAGTTACCACGAGATGAGATTCAGTGAGCTTGTCTCCGGCGGACACAGTGCCTCGCCCTGCGAACCAAGAGACCTCCCTCTCTGGCACCCCAGAGATCTTCAAATCCAAATATGTTTATCTGAAGTACTGCCTTGCATGAAATGTATAAATACGTCTCAGGCCTACATGTACTTTTAGCCTCAAAATATTGCAGAGTACAGGGCTCAGCGGGGTGTGGGTGAATGTTACTAATGACCAGGTGACGATCGTTCATTGATTTCACCTAGTGTATATTTGAGTGACCTTTTCACTGTAATATGTGGAAGTCTCCCTTTTTCTTGCTTGTCTATTATTGCTGTCAGGCATGGTATCCTCACAGGGTGAATGGGACTCCAGAACATATATGTGTACTTTCCCCAAATAGTTTCTAATATGTTCTTTATAGGAGTGACAGATGCTTCATGGGAGGAAGCTTGGGGAGGATGGAAGTTGGATGAAGGTATATTGTTTTAACTGTTGCTGTTTTTTTTGTTTGCTTTCTTTTTAGGCACTTGCCGCATGGGCTACTCGGGGTAGGTTATCTGAGTGTAAAGTTCAATCTGACACAATCATACTCTTTTTATGCCCTGTGCAAGGGGCTTGAAATCAGCCTGAGTAAAGATGCAACAGATTGGCTAAATGTCGTGAGGTGGGGAGTTTGTTTACTATTAACTTTTTATTGGCTACAGGTGTTGCTTCATGTGTATGCTTCATCATTACGCATAAAAGCACATCAACACACAACTACAGAGTATCCAACACGCCATGAGCCAAGACCTGGCTCTTCACACAATACGACATGACCACACATCTCATATTATCCTGCTTGCTTTTAGACCTCAGGTCTACTTGCATGAGACCAATTAACATCCTGTCTTGGAATGTAATGGTGTCCTTGACCGAGTGAAACGTACCGCAGGCCTGAATTTCACTCACCGACACCTCCCAGCAGTATTACTACTTCAAGAGATCCATCTTATGGGTAACCATTGCCCCTTTCTGGCACGTAAGGGCTATGATAGGGTCTTCCATTCGGGTTTCTCACGTGCCACCCAAGGGGTGGCCATCCTGCTAGGACGCTCCTTACCCCTAACAGTTTCAAAAGGGGTTTGAGATCCTCATGGTCGTTTCCTGGCCTCAGAATTGTACTTCTCTGTTAATTATCTGAGATCATTCAAAGTGCAGAGAACACATTACAAATGTTGCTGTTCACCCAAAAACATATAGGACATCGCTCACTTTAACTTTAGGCTTAACTTCTCCTGTGTTTGTGCACTGCCAAACAAATATATGATGGGGTTTTCGTGGTTTAATTGAATCATTCAAAATACGAAAAAAACTAAATTCTACATCACCAAGTGCAGGGTCTACTTCTGCTTGACGTGTTTTCTTCTGGTAACCTTACAGACATACTTTTAAGCTATCTTCTCACCTTTTTGCAATTACCATTTCTGTTTCTGAACAAGTGGAGGGTGGCGGATGGATTGTTGTCTGCTCTAGTCAAAACACCCTCTCTCTTCAGAATATACAGCCACTCAGACAGATTCAAAAGGCCGGTCCTACGGTTCTCACCAAAGTGCTAGAAATGGACATTAACAAGATGGAAGCAAACAAAATAAAACTTTGAGCTACCAATGAATATGGCGATGTAAAAAACAGCTGTGCCCTGTGCCACTAAAACACACCCTTGCCACACGTGTAACGAATTTACTTTAGCCCAACCCTACCACACAGGCTCTGTAAGAAGTAAGAGAATGGCTGATTTAAATAACTTAACAAGTTAGTTAGATAAAATAGTCAACACTCAAAGAGACTTTTGCTAATAAAGTGTCCCTAAGGTTAAATTTACGGAGAGATTGTGAGTCAGGTCCTGTGCTGGTTAAAAAAATGAATTCGTGTTACTTGTTAAACCTGGTGTGTAAACACAGCTGCACGTCAAATTTTAATTGGTTATACCAATTTAAGGGAACATCTCCAAAGTAAGCTGCCTTGTTTATGGAGGAGGAGAAGGGAGCGCTCAGACCCACAATTTTTACAGATGTTCGCCATGTCTCACACTGGGAATATAAAACGTTCAGCTTATAAACGCCATTTGGTAGAGTTTACTCTTGTATACATCTTTCTTAGGGAAATTATTAATGAGCCAAGTAGGCACCATATTTCGAACACAAATCAACAGATTAGATTCACATCACCTCTAAGAAGCAGGTATTGGAAACACGGGAACTGCTTTTGCTTGGCCTTTTCAATCACTGTTATCTTTATCCAGGCACAGCTTGCAAGATGTGTGGGTGATTAACACAATCTGAACTTGATTAGATTCTATGCACCAAAGCATGTGTGTAGTGCACTGTGTGTGTGCGCTTGTATTTCTGTAAGGAATGCACTTAGGCTTACTTTACATTCATACACTAATTGTTATAGGGTGAGGAGTTGGTGGGACAAGAGATACAAAATGCAACTTTGGTGAACGCACACAATGGAGTATTGCTCAGGATATCCAGAAAACGTAAGGGCTTTTTGTTGCTATACATGTGAGCAAGTACATTACGGTCTAATGCACTGGTGCATGTTATCACTTAATTCAAGTGAAGTGGGTTAATCCATGTAGTATTTAAAAAGCATGAATAAGGAGAAGGATGTAAGTACAACAAAATACAGAATACTTTGCATTTTCCTAGCTCTGTGCATATGTTACTGTTATATCTGCATTGTGAGAGGATGGGCAGAGTTAACTAATGTATGCTAAGGCCACACAATTAAGCATAATGCATTCCATGCATGTATCACTTAATTAAGTTACACTTGCATGATCTCAATCAATCAGTGAGCATTTGTACAGTGCTACTATTGACCAATGAAGGCATCCAGGCGCTAGGTTGCTGGGCTGAGTCAAAAAGCCAAGTCTTAAGTCCGCCAAGCAGGGTGATGTCTGGAGGGGAAGGCCGTTTCAGGACTTGGCGGCAAGGTAGGAGAAGGAACGGCGTAAACTGTAGCTCTGGGGGATGCGTGTTGTCTGTACGAGGGCAAAGGAGGACGAGCAAAGGTGTCTGGTTGGTAGAGTTTCAGGTGGTGGTTGATGTATGCTGGTCCTTGGTTGTGGGGGGCTTTGTAGGCATGTGTCAACAAATTGAATAGGCATTTTTCTAGACGGGGAGCCAGTGGAGGTTCCTGAGGTGGGGGGGGTTGATGTGGCTCCATTTCGATAGTTTCAGGGTGAAACTATATGCCGAATTCTGTATAGCATGGAGTCTCCTCATGAGTCCCTGTGTATAGTGCGTTACTATAGTCCAGCCGGCCTGCGACTAGGGCTTGAGCGACAGGGAGCCATTAGAGGTGTCTTTTAAGCATGCAGAGTGTGTGGAAGCGGGTAATGGAGACTGCATTAATTGGTTGTTTCCTGGTGAGTTTGCTGTCCACCATAAAGTTCTCTCAAGTTCGTCAACAGTTGTACCTTAGATATGTGTAAAAGTAACTTTCAAAACACATGTTTTTTGTTTGTGGATTGGCAAAACCAAGTAAAAATTTCAGAATATTTTTTTCTTTTTAACTATCAAATTAATTAACTCCCTTTTCAGGTTGTAATTGGAAACAGTTTCCTATTGATGGCACAGCAGCATTTACCTTTCCCCTGATCTCTCCAACACATTACTTAAATGTTGATGAGAAAAACAGATTAGGTTTTTCTGGTACTAGGAAGAGAGATAATGAAGGTCTGTTGTTTCTTTAGCTTACTGGATTGACAATTATGCACATCATATGGTGGTGTCACTTCAAGCTACATCCAATATGTGCCTGTGAACTAGCCATGGCTGGAACATCTGAGCTACAAGCATGTGCTCATCTCCTCCCATATTCACCCCTCCTTACTCCTTATTTAAAGTGAAAGAGAAATGTGAACAAAGTGCCACAGCAGAATACTTGAAAAAAGTGTATGCTGCCACATAAAAGTACCTCAATCGTCAATATTTAAAATATTTCCTAACTCTCTCTAACTTCAAGAGAGCAACATGAATTGAAACAGGCCTACTCGTAACCAGCATCTACTGAGGGCTTATCTGTGGGTCCTAGGTGGGCCTATATGGAGTTTATCCTACTGCAATCATTAATGCTTACTCTAAAGTACTTCACGCAACAGAAATCGCAGACCATATCACCTAACTTAAGCTTGATGCCATCTTCATCATAGGAACATGCTTTACGCCCACATCTGTGCACATCCTAGACTTTCTTCTTTCCACAGGCTACCTCATCCATAGAATGGACTGCACACATAAGAAATTGAGGAGGCCTTGCTGTCATCCATAGGTCCTCCTTATCCCACACACTAGGCAATCTAGTAACCTTGAACTCCAAGGTGTGCTGACAAGCCATTTTCCACTTTCTCCTTCCATCTCATCTACAGACCTGCTGGCCAGAACAAGGAAGAATTCTCAGACCTCCTCACCACCTATTCCAGCTGACATTCTCTTACCAATTTCTAGGGTGAGTTAAACCTCCTAAACAATACACGCTCAAAAACGTCAAGAGACATTCTTCAACCTCAGAGATACACTCAAAGTGGTACAGCATGTCATAGAACCAACACACTACGAAGACCACATCCTTGAACTGGTCTTCTCAATATCACCAGCAATCTAATGAAAAGCATCATTACCCCTGGCCTGGATAGACCACTTTGCCATTCCCACCTTCCTCCCCCCACCCAATCTCTCTGTTCAGCGCCCTACCAATAAACCAAGGTGAGCACAAAGGAGTTGCTTCTAGGATCATGAGGCTCTTCCTAGACTTTCAGGATTCACAAATCGGAAACAGGATGTGCAAATTCTGCAAACAACTGTTAAAACAAAAGATAACATGTAAAAATGAAGAACACTGTACAATACAGCCTTGAAACAGGGCCTTGCCATCCACAGCAGGCTGAGTGCAGGGCCTGGCTGCATGTTTTATTTTCAAACATATGTTTAGGTATTATAACCAAAGCTAACCATAACTTCACTTAAACCTTTTATTTTTCAATGAATACATTTATATTTATACACACGAACAGACAGACAGATATATTAATATTTAAAGGCTCATGCGGGGGGGGAGCATGCCACCTCCCCATAAAAACCAAATCAGCCATGAGGAATTATGTTCCTGGGGCCTTAAAATTGGTCGGGCTGAATGACCTCCTTCCCAAAAAGGATGCTTGCTTTAACCCCCAGGCCCTGGTCCTACACGGGGTGCTTATATTTGATAAGGGCAGGCTTTTTTTCCTTTTTTTTTGTTTAGTTTACAGTGTATCTTTTGAACCAAACCCCTGAGTGGTTAGGTATCCCTTATCCTGCTCCCTATATGTTTTCTTTTATTTTGTTCAGTACTCAGGTACTGCGTCTCCGAGTCCTAAAATTGCTGCTTCAACGTATTTGTTGATGTTGTGGCAGCCAGTCAGATGTAATCTACTGATCTATTGGTTCCACGGATCCTCCACAGTATAAAATGTACATAGATTTTGAACCCTAATTTCTCAAAAACTACTGAAAGGAATTGCACTAGATCATAAATAAAGAGCATGCATTTTGGATCAAGATCTAGCTCTCTGACACATCTGGTGCAATTCTGTTCCGCTGTAGCGGTGTCTAATTTTCCTATGAAAATTGCACGTGAAAAGCGTGTTCAGGGAAACCCCCTTTTTCTTGCTCCCTGCTTGACAGTCACCCTGAAACTTTCCAGGAAGAAGTTGAGATGGATGACTTTTTTCAGCTGACAAAATGCAATCATAAAACTGTAAAAAGAAAGACTGTGTTAATAAACATGGCACTGTGTGAATGACAGTAATACACATGTGATTAAAAATATTGGGGATTTTTGGACATGGATGATGAAAAAAAAAAAATTTATATATATATATATATATATATATATATATATATATATATATATATATATATAGATATGCTTTGGGGGTTTGGGTCAGGACCTAGCCACAGACCAGGCCCAGTGCCCAATTCCATGTTCTGCACTGCTGAAGGCCGTGCGCAACATGGGGTTGCTTGCCTGCGAGGAGTTGGACGCAGGGCCTCGCCACAAGAACAGGCCCTGCAGCAAACCACACACCATGCATGGTTGGACACAGTGCCTGGCCGTACTAGAAATAGGTACATGAAATAACTATAACTCATGTCGAAAGTAACTATAACACGCGTCCTCGCCATGGACTGCTAATTACCAAACATATTGCATCATGATGACAAGACTATGCATGGAGGGGGGGCAAGTTATAGTGAAGTTCAGTCGTGGCAAAATATGGCCACATCCTAGAACCAATGAACAACATTCACAGGAGATGGTTCTGTCCACTCACACTCTCACTCATAATCACCTTATCCTTGGAGAAATCATTTTACCGATTATGTTTTTCTCAATACATTTGCTGCCATGTTGATCAAAGACACCCAAACTCACTTGGCAGTTGTGGTGTTCAAGCAAGCCCAAACTGGTCCTTGCCAAACGTGCAGGCTGTCGACTGAAACAACTCTTTCAGAGAGTCTTATAAACTTGAGCTTTAAGCGTGAAAGTCTGGATCAAACATTGCTCCTTGCAAGCTGATAGGAGCAGAAAGCACACAAAAAAAAGAAGAAAAAAAAAAACAGAATAGAGGAGTATTTATTTTCACTGAGTCTAAAAATGCTAAGTAGATTGTTGTTTTTAGCAGCTGGATTGTTTTCCTTGTGCTATAACATTACATCTCCTCGAAGGCATTACGCAATTCACAACCACGGCACATTTAGCAGCACTCAAGACTGATAGATTTCTAATAATAGCAATATCTGGTACCCAGAGGGCTGGAGTTGCATTAACCACTGAGCGCATTTTCAATCACAGTCAGGGAAGGCGTTAATTAGGAAGCCGCCGCGCCTATGGAGATGAGAGCATCTTCAGCCGTGAAGGCTGCATAGTTTGGAGCTTCCTCACTGTTTTCCCCTCCAAGAGTATTTATAATCTCTGTAGGATGCCTTGATGTCTCCTCAAAGTCAAAGGCGTGTTTTCTTCCTTCTTTAACACCAAACTTGTTGACTTTTGATCAGTGGTGGCCAGCAATTCTAGAAGGGGGGGATGGCGGGCGGGAAGCACACTCACCCTCATTCTTTCACACATACACGCACGCACATCCATTAACAACACTCATCAACATTCAAGCATGCACCAAACAATTATTTAAAAAAAAAAAATCACACACACACTTACCTTCAGCCTTGAAGGTCCCAGGAGGTTTGGACTGCTGCCTTCCCCCTCTGGCTGACCTTAGGTCAGCCAATGAGGGAAGGCAGCAGTCCCAACTTCGTCACAGAATGGGAAGGGCTCAGTGAGACTGCTGACACCACCCCACTCTGTGACGAGATGTCACTGATTGACACTGCCCTGGGTGCTTCAGGGCTTAAACCTGAAGCGCCCAGGTTGAAGTCCATAGGTGACGCTTCCCTCGTCACCAGGGGGAGGGAGTCGAGGCACCTTTGCTGAGCCGAGGAGGTCACGCCCACAGGAGCTGTGACCTCCTCAGCCCAACAAAGTTCAGCTCAGGAAGCCAGGGGTCTGCTCACGCATGTCCCACTCCTGGCTGCCTGACCTGAACATGAAGAGTGTTTGTTAGGCTGACCTTTGCTCAGCCTGACAGACACTCTTCATGAGGGGCAAAAGGTGAGGGGGGCGTGGCCCCTCCGCCCTAAAGGACGGGCTGCGCCTGCTTTTGATGCTCATGAGATGAAATACAAATGGCCGCCGAGGGAGTGTGCCTTTACAACTGGGCTCCATCAAAGCACTAGACCTCCAGCAGCAAAAAGAGATGTTCCAAAAACCTAAACACCCAACACATTCTATGTTTGATTTAGATTAAAAGAATACAATTCATAGCACTATCTTGGAATAAGACTACAAGCACTCAATGCTAAGCCAAGAAAATCTTCATTTTCCCATAAATGTTTCTGCAAGTTTGGGATATTTCGATAAAAGTAATTGAAGATATGTATACAATACTTCAAAATCAACCACTCAGTTAAATGCTTGGCCTTGTCGCTGAAGACAGTGCTTGCCCTACACAAAAGGCACAACTATACAGTATTCTAAGTAAACCACTCTATTGCACATGCTGCTACTCCTCTGGTTCGAAATGGTGAATAAATACTATCCCTTTAGCCATTCACCCCAAAAATTTGAGGTCTATTTCATGACTTTATAAAAATTAAGTTTACGAAGAGAATTGTTTTTCCCCTCTTTTTATCAAAGACAGAACAGGCACTTGTGCTACAGAGCATACGCCTCGCTACAGCAGTGCTTAATTAACACAAGTTTTAACATTTAGTATTATGCACTAAGTGAAAAATAAGCGGTCTTGAATGACGTCTATGGCCTAAAATATTTACAGTGTAAATGGGCCTGGCCTGGCCTGATTCTGACAAGTTAGGTTAAAAAACGGGATATTTGTTCCTACAAGATTACTGCTTTAGGAGCAAACTTGTACTTTTTAATGGGATTCAAGAAGAATTCCTGAAGCACCCTTGAAAAAACACAACAGTTGTGGTTTTAGAGGAATAATTTACGTGGGTAAGTTTAATATTGTGCATATGAAAATCTGACCTAAGTGCGCAACACACTTTTAATCTTTTTCAAAGATCTTCACATAGGGGAAAAAAAAAAATCTTCACAAAGGAATCTTTGCACCTACCTAAAATATCGGGTTGTTGACTGACCATTACAATCCTGAAACGCATGCTACTTTCAGTAACAGGAGTAAATATACAATCATTTTAAGGGGAGGGAAACTACCAGCAAGTGATGTGCGACTATCCACTAATCTACAAATATACATGGGTATACTCCTAATTTAGCAAGCAGGGCCACTAAGCAATGCCCACACACCTACCAGTCACCTTAGATTTACAGTTGCAGAAATTCCGCCCTGCCCCTAAAACTTAAACAAACTCGACCTCCCACCCCGCCCCTAAAACTAACCGACCTGCGCCCCTAAAAAGTAAAATAACCCAGACCCCCAACGCGCCCCTAAAACTACGGTGACCCCACCCCACAAAACTAAAACTACCCCGACCCCCACCCCACCCCTAAAACTACTGCGACACCCCCACCCCACTCCTAAAAATAAAAATTACCCTGACACCCCACCCCTAAAACTACCCTGATCCCCACCCCGCCTCTAAAAACTGAAATTAACCTGAACCCCCACCCCTAAAATGACAACTACTGCCAACCCACCCCTAAAACAAACTACAGCGACCCCTGCCCCTAAAACTACCGTGACCCCCCCCACCCTCGCCCCTAAAACAAACTACCCCAACTCCCCTCTGCTAAAAACTGAAATTACCCCGACCCCCCACCTAAAACACTGAAACTTCCCCAACCCCCAACCCTAAAAACTAAAATCACCCCCACCCCACCCCTAAAACTACCCCCAACCGTACCCCAACCCCACTTACCTGGCTGCGTCCTCTCCCGATCCCAAGTCTATTTTCCTCTGCCTTACCCAGGCATGTTCGTTGTTCAGGACATGAGGGGTTAAGGCAGGAAAAAAACAATCATTGTTCACAAAAGCGTTGTTCCGCTTTCGTGGACAACGAACCTCGTTGTTTAGCAGTCATTGTTTAGGCTGTTTCCCTGCAGGCCCCTGTCTATATGCCAACAGAGCCAAGAGTCTGGTAAGTTACTGACGGAAGATACAGCAAGACCTACTGATCAATCGTGAAAACTGGTCTGATTTTCAAGCCAAGCACGCAATCCATGATTAACTACATGTCCTGTTGGGATCCTCGAGACAAAAGTGCTTGCAGATTTCATACCATGATGTTTGTGGTAGACATCATCAGTAAAATGTATTCTTTTCAAACTAATCCCATCACAGTCTACTCAGGAAATGCTTGTGAATATCCTAAATCAAGTGAAATACTACAGTTAATATAGATGGTCTGATACAGTAGAATACTATTTACACTTATTTTAGTGCTTGGCAGACCAGTCGATAGCAGCCCCTATTTTTATCAAGCAGCTCTCCACGGGGCAGATAGGAAACTTGGGATGCACCTGTAACGCAGAGCATTGTGTCTGCTGATTCAATCTCCTTAGCAGAAGCAATAAAGGAAACAACTATGGGAAGACTGTTCCTCACAGGAGGAAGGATGGTGGGAAGTAGCCGAAAGGCAGTGGGTGTGGCAGTGTGGCAGAAAAGCTGTGCGTTCCCATTGAGTGCTAAAACACAAATGAAAAAAATAGTTCCCCAATGTCAGCAGTGAATGAATACAACCCATCGAAACAAAATTATGTTAAAGGAGCAATGTTCCAGGGGCGGGCCAAAAGCAAAATTAGGGAGCAAAGTTATCATATTAGGAACATTAAATTAAGATAGATAAGAAGATCATCCAATCATTCGTAAGGTTCTGACTCAAAGCCTACTGGTTGTACTTGACTGCAGACAGCAGGTCTTATAAAACAGACTCATCAGGCAAAACCCAAAATATAGGTTTTAAATAAGGCATAATGCCGTGCAATATCAAATCCCAGAGGTAATACCGTTAAAAGGTGCCCAGCATATAGCTGAATGGGCTTTTTTCCCATTTCATATTTTTTCATCACAGTCAAACTGACCTTTGTGCACCAAAAGTGCAACAGGAGCAACGAGCAACGTGCAGCGGTGCACTCGACATGTTAATCACTTTATCCCTCAAGCCTATTAATTGTAGCAAAAAGAATATAAGAAAATCATAAACAGCATGACTGCAAATTTGACTCTTAAACAGAGAGGATGCAGTCAGAACGAGCAAAAGTGGGGCAAGACAGACACACACACCCCAGGTATAGAATGGGCAGTCAGACCGGTGTATTTTCTCTTATATACAAACAGGACAGCATTTGCATGTCGAAAATCGATGTTAAAACAACAACACTGAGTACATAATATTAATAACCCACTATATCGCCATGCTTAGTACAGGTTAGTGTATACTTACTATCCTTTAACTATGTGTGTGTGTATATATATATATATATATATATATATATATATATATATATATATTTTTTTTTTTTTTTTTTTTTTTTTTTATTTATGTTTTCACTGAAAACAACAAAAGGTTACAGGGACCTTATAGTTAGGTTCTGAATTTACTCATACAAAACCACAGAAATTCAGCAATTAAAGTTATTCCAAATAACTATAACTTGCGCCATAATAGATCTATAACTCATGCCCCCATCATGCAACAGCCAAAGTCATTATGACAATCTCCCCTCCCCTTTACCTTTATAACCTAGTGCATTAACATAAAAGAAAAACGGATTCTAAAAAAGACGGCTGTTGACAAAGACTGTTATGGTCGAAACGCATCAAGGCTTGACAAGCCTTGTAGAATGGCTTTGTAAATAAATCTCGTCATTATTCTGAAATTGTTGGGAGTGCCGTTTTCTACAATTCATTTTGAGACATATATATATATATATATATATATATAAATATATATGCTACCTCAGCTCTTTTCTGGAAAGTTTCGGGGATATCTGTCAAAGAGGGGGATGAGAAAAAAGTGGGTGCTAAAACGCTATTTCACCATGCAATTTCCATAGGGATTTTTGAACCGCGATACAGAGAATATGCTTAACAGAAATACACACCCTTACAAGGCAATCCCTAAGGTACCCCCGCACCAAAATCACCTAAACAAATATATTTCCGTTTGACAGCCCCGCAGTACTTTCTCAGGAGATTTTGACAGCTCCTGCATAAGTCCAGCGGGACCCAGCACGGCCTCCAGTGTGGTCCCACAGGACTCCTGCGGGTGCCAGCACAACCCGCAGGAATAGAAATGAAAATTAAGAAAAGGAATTATGTGGGCTGGGGGCAGGCAGTTGGTCACTCATGGGGGCATGACTGCCTGCAAGGGTTGGGTGAAGGCACTAGCCGCAGGCAAGGCCCTCTGGCTAACCCCACACCGGACTGAGACAAAGGTTATGCATAGCGGGCGGTTTGCCACCAGTGAGTAGTTGTGCGGAGAATTACCTGTACTGCTAGCTACACTGCAGCAGGCCTCACATATTGCATCACCATAGATTTCAAATGTCAGTGGTATTACGTAAGAATGGTGAATTTCAGTGTTTGTTTCGTTTTTAATGTTTTTTTTTTTGATTAATGGAAGTTCATTCTATGAATACACACATATACACACACACATACGTATCACAACAAGCATTTTTCGGCTTTGACAGGGGTATCACGCTCTACATAAACGCTAACAGTACACTGCAATATAGCATTGAAAGGGGCATGTAAATGACAACTGAAAAAAGTTCAATTATGCTCATACATATTCCAGCCTCTGCAACTAATAAAACTATTCAGAAAACTCTGAAACCAGAAAAAATAAAAGCAGAGGTGCACTGAACCCTAGTTAACACTAGTAACACTTCAAAAATTAACGTAAGAGTAACATGGATGTGCGAATTACGTTTGAAGAGCCCTGGGAAAAAAAAAAAAAGACTCTTGGGTTGTTATTTTTGTTGTCACATTGTCTTTCTGTTGCACTTCATAGTAGTAGGGCAACACCTGCCGTTAGGACAGTAGTCACACATGCATAAAAAAATGGGCTCATGTCAAGGGATTGTAAACTGATTGCTTATTTAGGATGCAGTGACATTTACAAACAGAAATATTCAAAACTCCCTTTAACACACAAATCAAAATGAATATGGCTTATTCTTAGTATACTAGATCGATGCGCTTTCTAAGCTCCCTATTTCACATACAATTAGGTTTAATAATTAGTACACGCCATGCTGTCTAAATTCTTTCTTTAGTACAACACTAAGTGAACTAACGTTTGTGAAGACAAAACCATATACTCAAAGGAGGACTGATCAACATCTTACTTAAATACCTAAACTTAATATCTAGCCTTTTGCGCTTTTCGAGCGTGAGGGGAGTGGGGGGGGGGGGGGGGGGGGGTGCGGGTGGAAGAGGGGAAATGGGAGGGGCAGGGAATTAATACCAACAAAAAAAACACTTAACTGGTGCTGCCAGCTGCCTCGCACTCCTCTGTTTCCTGGTCCCAACATGAAAGACATCCCTGTGCAATCCCCGTGCTCAGCTTGAGAACAGCACAGGGATTGGCCTGAGCGGGGCTGGTTTTCCACTCGCTCAGGCACAGGGAGTCTGTGTTGTTTCTCCAACCAGGGTGTCAAATACAGCTGAGTTGGAGACACCTAACTGCGCATGTCTGTTTGGTCGACCTAGAACGGACGGTCTAACGGACATGCGTTGTTAATGGCACACTCCGCTCTCCCATGGCCCGGGCCCTCCCTGTACAGGCTGGCTCAGCCAGCAGCAGAAAAAACAAAACGATGAAATATCAATTTATTTTTCTGCTGCTGGCTCTGAGCCAGCGGGACAGCACTCCTCTGGTCTTTATGTTTCTGGTGTTCTGAGAACTCAAAAGGCATTAAATAGCTATCTTCCTCTTTTACTAACAACCTGTTTCTTAATGTGGGGTTATTCCAATCAAGTCTCAGATAAAACGTGCCTTTGTTACCTCTACAACGATTTTGATTCCTATTCTGTCACACCACTATTGGCTTTCAGCAACACTTCCTTGTGGAAAATACAGGAAGAAAGGGAACTGTTGCTATGGGTGTTCACACTCATCTACTCTCCTCTTTTTGTTGAGAATTCAGTAGGACTACCTGAAGAAATCAGCCACACGCCAACTATGGTGCTCCTCAACAGAGAGCCAGCTTGGCAGCCTATGACAGTGGGGGCCCAAAAGGTTCCCTGCCCTGTTTGAGGGAGCACCCTGCACATCTCCCCTCGAAGCTACCGGAGGGTGTCTGTGATTAAAGTTGTTTTCCTCTTACTGAGAGCCGTCAGTCGTGTGGCTCAGTGGACTAATGCACACAGTCCAGAGATCTGCATTTGACTTAAAGTCACAGGTTCGAATCTCTGTGGGTCCCGACTTGCCTTTCATCCTTCTTAGTTAGATCAAATGCATATCGTGGAATTGGGTAACAATAAACATTTCTTATTTCAGCAGCAAGCTACACTTCAGGGGGAACATGCAATTTACAAATAAAAATAGTTATGTTAAGCTGCACTCATCACTTGCTGGAACTAGTGTAACTCTACACTAAGGATGGCAGCGCCCTGTAAAGGGAATCATTGTGACTATAATGTTTCATACATTTTTCTTACATATAGCTGTTTTATCATGTCCTAAACTTGAAGCAATGGGACTAAGACCTGTTTCTTATCAGATCACCGCTGCAAAATTATTGTTTTATAAAGAAAATACTGGCTATAACAAACAAAAGGCCTCCAAAATGTACTTGTAAGAGAAAATGTAGCTTGCAAGAGAAAATATTATTGTTTTCTGTGTGACAAAGGATGGTTTAGGGACTCATGAGAGCAAGTAGGGAGAGAGGGGGAGAAGGAGAAGTTCAATCACCACTGACTGCCCCTTCACCTAAAGAGTGGTCACCAGTTGCATCACTGCTGCCCTTTAGCATAGGCACCATAAGCCATTGTGCCCCCTAACCCTGAACCTGGGGGTCACAAAAGTGTCCTAGAGCCACAAAAATGACCTCATAACCATGCTGGGCAATACACCAGTCATGCAACCAGATAGTCAATGCACCCTGGATCCAGGTCTTGAGGGCTGAGACCATGAGAGGTCAAATAAGTAAAATTAAGTCCACCTATCCCTGTACTTACGGTTGCAACCAGTCATCAAAAAGAGAGACTACCTTAAATATGAGATTGATATCCCTTTTACAGCGGTCAGAAAAACGGCTGGAAATATCTGTTCCTAAAGCCCAGGGGTTGACTAACCATAGAGGGTCCACTCCAGCACCACATTGCTGGACATTTCTTGCCACAAGCAGGATTTAACCGAGATACACCATTTTAATGTTTCAAGGTCACTAAATTATCTTAAGGTAATTCTGGTACACAAGTCACCCAGGGATATCAGGATTTTTCATCCACAACCAACTGATCCTGAAATACTGGTCATGCGCCTACACTAATCTCAAACTTCAGCTATGAGGAACCAGGACTCCTTTAGCCTGGAGGAATGCAAATTGTTTTGACTGCACCTAAGAGGATTATCGGACTTCTATTCAACCTTGATTTATTTCCACACAAATTTGATCGAGATTCTGCTTATTTGTTTAGTAGGTAACACTTTGTGGAAGCACATCAGTCGGTTTTCCAGGGCTCTCCTTGACTGCATCACCAGAGATTTTCAGCATTCTGGAACACTCCAGAGCTGTCAGTGGTGTTGAACTATCATTGGATATAATTGACCAACAGTATCATATGAACCAAACCAGACCACATTACCCAGAGATGCTCTGTGGAAAGGTGAATAGGGACACAATCGAACAGTCATATTTGCAACAAGTTGGTAGGGCTACAGCCTTCGGACAACCACCACACGTTTCCTTTCTTGCTGTTCCATACATTTTATTGTGCTCTGTAAAGACTTATTTATTTCTGACAGGAGTGGGAGAGGTCAAGCACGAGAGAGAAGGTTTGATTCAACCCTCACATCAGCTTCCAAGGGCTTGGCCTTGACAGATGGATCATCCCGGAGGGCCACAGAGGATTTGGAGCCCCACCTTTCCATTGGAAAGCCAATACTCAGCATCCTTTTAGTTGCGAACATTTGCAAATTCACTTTTCATATTGTCATGTGGTCACTACAACCACTGAGATCCTTAACATAAATTATTTATTTTCTGTTGTAACAGCAGAGTTCAGGGTACATGCACTATTTTGTTTTAAAAGGGTATGAGGTCTGCTTCCAACAAGGTGCACTAAGAAGGGACTGGTGAAATACCTACTTGTGTAAACAGAGCAAACTTTGTGTGACATGCTGGTAAGAGATACGATCACCGGTGAAGCAGAATGCAGGTTGTGTTTTGTGCCATTACACTGAAAATGGACGGCAGACTGGTTCAAGTTGTGTGTGATACAGACTCCTCTATACTGTATATGCGTCATCATACACTATGCAAATCTGACTGACAGACTCTGAAGTCTTCATTCCCAAGCAGCCAGACTATACCTCAAACTGCATAAGGAGGCCGCGTGAAACCCACCCTCAACGCACTCTGCAAACTCAAAATGGAATCCATTGTCAAATCCAAAGCTATTTTCACCAGCCCTCAGTACCAGCACATCGAACCAACAAACAATCTCTGGTACAATTGGGTGCACAAGGTCGTAAACTCTGGAACACCCTCAGCCTAAACTTGAGATCTCACCCAACTAAATCCGAATGAGGGAGCTTCTGAAAACGGAACTACTGTATTCAGACTTCATCACCTAACCTCAACAGATAACAGATGTTGATACTTAAGAAAGATCGCGTACATGGTTGCTCATCAGTTTGACTGAGCTGTGACATCACCGTTATATCACTCAATGCATTATTTCATCCCCATGTTAAGTGCTGTTAGGTAAACAACGTAGGACGTGTAGGACTTCATAAATCTTTCTAATAAATATTTTAGCGTGAACTAAACGTGAAGCACTGTGGCAAGTACGAGTTGTCTACCCCATAACATCCCAAAAAACATTTCAGAAAAGTAAAACATGGCTATAAAACAAACAGAAAAACACGGAAAATTAGCATGAACCAGGAAAATGACACTCTTAGGAGGAAGAAATGTGATGAGGTGGGTGTCATGTAATCCAACAATCACTGTCAAGGTCATGTTCCGCTGACATACCAGAGCACTACGCACCAGGGATTTTGGATACATTTATGAATAAATATGCTTTTTAGCCCTCCAAATCCGAAAATGTGGAAAGAAGTGGTCGTCCTGTTAGTGATAGAGTGGATGGGGGTGGGAAAGGAAAACGCCGTGAGGACTTGACGAGTTTAAGAGCTAACAGAACAGCATACATAACTGTCGAAACCTTAGATTGACGTGCTATAATAACGCACTGAAATAGGACGGTAATGCATATGTGATCCACAGCCACAAGGGAAACCTGCTTCCCATTAGCAGTGGCTTCCAGACTTGCTTATGGAATAATTCTACCCAAGTTCACAATTCACGCTAAATGATCTGGCTGACTGAACTGTTGCCAAGAAACCTTGCCGCAGTTCCCCAATGACTGATAAAAAAGGGTATTAGCTTTGGTACCACTAATGAGCATGACGATGTACCGATCTTCTGGTTGAACTTGAAAGTGCAGACAGACATCAACCATTCCAGGTGCCCTTGCACTGTATGCTATTCTATTTCAAAAAATGAAACCACATCGCTTAAAAAAATGTCTGTCATGTGTGACGTCATCAGCCAGTTCTTGCTCTTTTGACCACGGTAATTTGCAAGTCGTGACCTGTTGGCTCTTACTTGAGATGGGGAAAATAAAACTACAATGGTTTTGGATAAAAGGGACTCCAAAATGTTTTTGCTTTTCATCTACCACCATGGCTGAAATAAGAACTGACCTATGTCAAGCTTAAAAGTGACTATCGGACTTCGGCATATTTGTACAACTTCCATAGATTCCGTTTTGTAGGAAGTACAGAGCCTAAAAACACAAAATACAAAAAAGGAAGGGGTATAAATCAGGTGCATGTTCTGATTCATTTACTGCTCATGGACAATAAATCTCAGTGAGACAGCATTAAGTCCCCATCGGAGAAACATTAACTTACAACAAGTATGGTCAAGTAAACTGATTGCAGTGTAGTTTACCAGTTCACCTCAGCCAGGACATACGATATCAAGTGTTTCACATCAGCCCCCACGTAGGCAGCCTCCTCCTTCTGTGCCCCAGTGTTTTTTACAACTATCCACCCTGCTCCCAATACCACCCACAGAGGGGTGTGTCCACAGTCAGCTGTCTGTGTGCATCTACAACGATTTGTGGTGTAGGCTGGTCACGTAGTAAACCATTTGGGGCCTGCGCTTTACGCCACCTAAGGCAGTGACCAAATCACATCGAGGGTGGGGGCTCATGCCCACAAAAAAGAGGCACGCCGATTGGCTGGCATGGTTTGAACCGGCAAACTGGGCGCGATGAAGACAGGCTTCGTTTCGCTTGAAGGCGAACACCAAAAGGAGCCCTCCCCCGACTGCAAGAACCGCCAGATAGATAACACCGTAGCCCAAAAAAAAAACCAGCATTTGCAATGCAACGGGTCTCGCATTTCTCCGAGTAAGAGCTATTAGCAGCTGTAACTCGCAACCGGACTTTTCTTGCCACATGAAAAAGATCGCGCGGCTACAGTTCACTCGTAGTAACGGGCAAAAGTGCAATTAACTATGTAATAGGGTCAATGTCATGCAAAGTGCTCGACTTTTGCCAAGTGAGATCGAGCTGTGAAAAAAGATAAAAATAGTCCACAAACCAGATGGAAAACCGCGAGCCTTGCATGTTTTCGAGGAGGGCTAACCACCAGAAAAGGCGCAACGCATGCGTGCCTTCCACTCATGAAAGCAAGCAGATTTTAACAGGCAAGCCCACGAACCAATGAAAGACACTGATGTGACGTGGACGGGGCTCCGAGCTCTTTTCTAACTACTAAAGTGTCTCGCAAGCGATACGCATGCGCAAGCGCATGCAACGCAGGCTCGACCTAAAAAAAGGCAAGAGCTACTTAAGGTGTCTCCTTGGAATGCCTCATGGCAGGGACACGAGGGAGCATATTGGCAAGCAAGGGGGTTAGCAGCACTTGCAGCCCGGGTGCGGCCAAGGAGCAGCCCACTCCAATTCAGTAGCAAGAGAAGCCTAGCCACTGGAACACTGTTTAAGAGGCCCCTCATGAGAATAGGCTGTGCAAGAACACTGGCGATCAGTGGCATAATAACAACACAAAAAGAACTGAAGGGTCACAGAAACCTGGTGTGGCATTGAACTTGTATGATAAGATTGCATAACTACATATATGATGTATGAATTAACTGTGGGCATTTATGATTCAAAACGGACTCCCCCTTTTACTGATGGGAACCGACAGGGGGGGGTGGGTACAGAGGTCATATTGGGACTGCCTAGAAGGGAAGGGAGGCACTTGCCCGTTTGGGTGGGGTTATACACATGATGAGCCTCTCAAAGGGTTTATTCAGACCAGGTCGCCACCACTTCACTGCCACCATTCTCAAATCATAACTGCATGATAAACAGAAATATTTGCCAATATCAATGTCTCAGAGCCGTTAAGCAGCCAAAAATCTCCAGAGAGGTGGGGGGATTATAATGGTCAGTACGAGGCATTGGTTGAATCACGGACTTCCTGATGACACGACTGTGGATGGATTTAGTGGTGTTTGTGGAGAGCTGTTGGAAATAAAAAATAATGCAACACAGTTAACAAGAACTCTGTATGTCTAGCTTGAATGTGGTAACACATGTAAGCTATTTTGTTATGTTGCATGCACAAATGTTATTTATCACAGGCAAGCCTATCTTTTTGGCTTTGCCAATGTTGAGGGGTGGGGGGGGGGGGGGGGGTACGAGGGAAGTAGCCAAAAAGGTATGTTTTATGTAAAGAATGCACCGAATAGACAAACTATTAAATCGCAAACAGTGTGTTGACTGAATATACTTTTGAGATTTAAAATAGCCATCATGGTTTTCAAGGAAGCCCTTTCGGGAAGGCGAAATAAAACATCATATAAACAATAGCCTGAGGTGAGAGGGATCTAGACCTTTAGTTGGTGCCACAGCCCATTTTATGTATGTTTTAGAGAATTGGTAATCAGAACTTTTCAAATAACAGTTCTGCCCAGCCAGACCTAAACATCAGATTTTGAGGCCAAAAAACTAAGAGTACGATGGGGTTCACCAATTGCTTTAGTGTCAATTCAAATTGTGTGTTAATTCACTTGACAGACATTTTGACTACTCTATAAGGATAGAGTACAATTTAAACAAAAAACGTTTTTCAGTGCATAGGTAGAAAAATCAACAAAACCGCGTTTTGGCCTTTTACCAGCCAGTACAGAAAGAGGCAAGCCTGTGGCTTACTCTGACAACATTAACACAGGGCTATTATTACGATGGAAGGTATAAGCCCTGCCAGTGCTGGCTATGAAACGTGGCTGAGGACTACCTCAACTGCAGATGACAGCTGTGTGCCTACCATCCATAACACATACCATCAAACCAATAGCGACCACAGACCGTGTCCAAACCGCCTAGGTCAGTCAGGACCACCAGTAGCACTGGACTGGCAAAGATGGACACTGATTTACTACATACGCCTAGCGTAGCTCTATGTACTGTACCACCAGCAGCATCCTTGTGTAATGATGGTGTCATACCCTGTTCGGTGGACCACAAGGTACACATGGGATTCTTATTTACAACTATGGTGGTTGTGGTCGTTTTCTGGTGTCCACAAGGCCAATCCAGTTATCGTTCTGCAAAATGAGCCAAGTATACCCCTTCCAAGCTTGACTAAGAGTAAAGAGGGAGAATAATCAAAGGCTTCTCGAGTAGGCAGCGTGGGGGAGGAAAAGAGACTCAGGACTCAAACAGGCACAATGATTCATTGTCCAGCCCACTCCATTCTTTTGGTAACAAGAGAAGTACTTTAATCACATCAAAATAAAATACTATACACATGAAATATTAATCACCACAAGGCTGCGTAGTACAGATGCTACAGGGTTTACCTACACAAGAATAAATTAACTAGATTAAAGCGCAGGCTCACCATGGGTGCAAGTAAGAGGCTAATCCTGGCTTTTGTGACCCGTAGGTCAGTCCATATTTGGTTTACTAACAGTTCTATTTAATTGGGTTATTGTAAAAGGATTGATCTGTATTAAAGTTTACAGTTAATGTTAAGTTTAGGAGACGGTTATACCTGAGGTGCTGGGCTCTTGTGAGGTTTAAGCACTAGTATACTGGTGGTAGCCACACAGACAAGTAGATTCGCTCGTGACCCAGACTGCTTCATTCAGGCAGGCCCGCGACTCCTAGAGGTTAGCTTCTGTCTCTGAGTCTGTGGTGCAGGTCCCCGGTCTCAATGTGCAGAAGGTAGAGTCACCACAAGTCAGTTTGCCTTCTTCTGATGGTGGTTGATAGAGTGGGTGCACTACGTAAGGGGTGAACTATGTGGGCTGGGTCAGTTAATTTTACTTAAACTTTGTTCTTCTCCTGAAAGCAGTCTGCTCGTTTGGGTCGCTCCTCTTTCAGGCTCGGTAGCTAGACTTCTCTTTCCACAAACAGTCAGGCCCTTCAAAGCCAGACTCACTTCTTCAGCATCTCAACAGGTTAAGCAGGCTTCCAGGCCACAGGCAGACCCAAAGAACTTCCATTAAGATGCGCAGACTTCAAGTGATGTTCACTTATTTGCGCGAGACTGCTTTCCGAAAGGCACTAGCCCTGCATTTCAGAATCGCTTTGAGATCTCTGTAGAGCACTACCTCTTTTTTTCTTGATGAACGTAGAACATGAATCAAGTGGGGTAGTTTGTGTCCCACTTTTATATACTTTTCCCAGACACAGAATGTTGATCCCATTGTCCAAGTGCAGGAGTCGTTAGTTCTTATATTTTATGTTCTTTCTGTACCATAGACAGTCTTTGTGCAAAGTGAGGATTCCCCAAACAGGTCACAACACTGCTGGCTCTTGGCAGGAGTACCTAAAATATTAGCACAATGACGCATGAAGCCTCTGTCTATCAGCTTTCTGGCATAGCACTCAGAGAGAAGCAAAAAGGGGCAGGCCCTGACTAGAAACCACCCTCCATCCATCAACAGAATATGTTGATGTGAGGATATGGTTGTATTATATTGTATGGCTGTACAGTCTTACCATGTAATACACTCTCAAAAAATGACTTGGGTTGTCAGGTTCTTTTGGAAAACCTTAAGCTTAACCCTGGGTAGTTATGGCTGCGAGGAGTAAGGCTTAAACAAGGGAACTAGTGTAAAGCATTTAACAGTAGCATATGACGAAATAAGGAAGCCACACATCACAAAATAAATCCTACACCAATTTATAAAAATAGATAATATTTTTTTTTTTTTTTTTTTTTTTTAGAGTCTAACATTAGCAAAATTCAGTGGAGGGTCCAGATATACAGATTTTTAAAGAAAACTTAAATCTCAGTTTAACCGCAAACAAACATTGGTATCCGTACAGTTTATAAACTTTTGAAAAGTTTGTAAGAGTTGAGTCTGACTACTCCTGCCTGACCAACTTGGACAGGGAAAAGATATGGGGGGGGAGGGGCAATTAGGAATATCTGGACAGTTACATGGCCGCTAAAGCGTTTCCCAGGCCAACTTCAAACTTAACAGCACGACCACTTCAATAGAGTGGTCCTGATGTTGTGGATGCAGGAGTTGTTAGATGATCAAGGATACTCATGATACTGTGCAGTTGACTAGGGTGCCTTTGTGGTTAGACTTCGGTTCACGGGTTAGGTGGGGTGACTTTGGCCACAGAGATCGGGGTTCCATTAAGTCCTCTAAGACAGTGGAAGGCAGACTGCGGCTCAACTACTGGTCTCCATATACAGCTGTCCCAGCAGCATCCTTTGGTGAGGTCTGGTGACCCTCTTAGGTGACCAATCTGTACTCAGATTACATTCCTGGGTCTGGCTAACTTGGGTGCAACTTTTGGCCATCAAAGAATTTTCTCTTGGTGCACCCAGCGGCAGGAAGATGTGATTCTTCTCAAGTGGCTATTGACTTGCTGAGTTGGGCTACTTCAGCTTTGCTGGCCCTGGTGCTGGCTCAAGGGGGTTAGCTGACTGAGCCTTGGAGAAACTTCTTTGGTCTGGGGCTGGGAAATGACTTTTCCCCAAGGCAAGGGCCACAGGCACAGTCTTCTTTTTGCTAGCCCAAGGTGTGGCAGGTGCAGTCCAGCAGACAGCACAGCCGCTCTTTGTCAAGTTCAGGGGTCAGCAGGACAGCCCTCCTTAGCTCCTTACTCCAGTTCTGGCAGAATCCGAGAATCAGGGTGACAGGGGTGCCGTATTCATCCCCTGTAAGTGCCCTGATGGGATGATGCGGTTACTAGCCAATGGGCTAACAGGTCAGTTCCCTCTTGGTGATGACTTTCTGGCTATTTGTGGCATCTGCAATCCCTGAGTGCACTATTCTGTAAACTCCCCAATTGTCCGGACTCTTCCTCGGATGTTAGGAGCTTTGTAGCTGACTGTAGAGGTTTGGTAACCAAGGGCTACAGGTCAATGGGAAAACAGGCTTGGGCACTGGTCTTCCCTCACTGTTCCCACCGCCAGCCTGTCTACCTGAACAAAGGACAGTCCCTCAACAATGTAATTGCCATATGGCCACCAAAGGCAGCTTTGCATTTTAAGCTCACCTTTTAGGCTAACATCCTGAGTGGCTTCCTGCGAAGGGGAGGTAACACATGGCCCTGCAGCAGGGTGCTATTTTTCCTAAGCCTGGGAGTCATTCACACCACTCCCCAGGGAGAAAGCTGTCTGGTGGCCAGTGAACATGAGGGGCAGCAGGAGAAACTAGGTCACAGAGTGGCAAAGTCCTAAAAGTTGCATTTTGGAATTAGTGAAATTAAATATGACTTTGGCATCAAGTCAGGTTTAATGCCACAATTAATTTGATACCTTACAGTACCCATCTCAGAAGTACCATTCAAACGTTATCCTGGCAGAGTGTTCAGCCGATTACCCTGTGTTAGCCAAATGGGGCTACCAACTACTTAATAACTCCCTTCCTTAGGGCTCAATAGGCCTTCCTTAGGGGAGGCTTACATATATTGTTAGGGGAAGTGGGAGCTTTGCCATTGGTTTGAATGGCAAAGTTGAACTAGCAGTGCTACCACCATCCAAAGTCTTACTTCCATGCAGGCTTTACACAACGCATGGTGGATATGCACACGATATATCAGCACAAGGGTGTGGGTGGTTCACATATGTGAAGCCAGTAGGTACTAAATTCTTTCTACATCAGAGAAAACGGTCTGTTCAGTGCTAGACTTATAAAAATAAAAAAATAAAACCTGATACGCCACCACCACTGCTTAATGCCAACAGCCCACATCATGGACAGCAGAGTCCTGTGTCAGTTTACGTGCATGCTTGGTCTGTCCCTATAGGTCTCAGAACCAGGCTTTGGACCTCACTGTCAGATACAAAGCCTGGGCCTCATGTTGTACGATGGATTAGCCAGTGAGTTAGGCCACAGATATCACATGAAATTTTGTCACTCGGGGCTAGGTTAAATGCCCGTTTACCTTTCTGGGGACATTCCCGTTACAGCAAAAGGTGATTGAATTCCACCCTTGAAGTAATGTTTACCTGTGTATACCAGGGCTTGTTCACACTAAAAACTCTTTGTCTAAGGGAGAAAGGTATTGCATGCATCAAACCCCGAGGAAGTGCTCAATTTATATAAAAAGTAAGTGGAGGGGTCCAAATTGTTTTTTTAGGAGCCTCGCCCTTCAAAATGCTGGAGCTGCTAAACGCTAAGGCTGGTAGTTCTGATACCATTTCATGCCTCTTTTTTCCACCACCCTACTTTTTCTTAATCTCACACTTGCAGGTTTTTTCTTATTACCGCTTTCTCCCTTTGCCACAGTTTTCCTAAATTTCTCTTTCTCCTTGCTTCACTCTTTTCTACCTTTCTATCACATGGTCAAAATTTAATGATGAAAAAGAAATCCTGCACCCCCAAAAATGAGTGCATGTGACTACCACCTGCAACCACAAACACAGACTAAGCGCTACCTGGGGCCAGCCTGTAGTAAGGCACCACCATAAATTGTGCTATGCTGTTCAATTACACAGAGATAAAGAACGGATTATTTTGTTCTGCCTACATGGTTGGTCCAGTTTGTGAAAACAGAAGCATCGTATGTAGATCATGTACATGCAGACAAAGGTGTGTTACAAAGCACTACAAGGGAGATTTCATAACCTCTGCCAGCCTTATTAGTTCTAAAAGAAATCACTCAAGGATAACATTACACAAGCTCTGTGGGTTTGAATACCCAAGCGATAGAATTCTCTACATTGTATAATCAGCAGAGGGCAAGAGCACACAGCTAGCCGGTCTCGGGTACACTCGAAAGGTTCTCTTTCAAAGAACTCAGGCTTGGAAATACATCAATTAGTGGCCCTCTATAAAGCCATTCTAAGGAAATAACACCTCCGATTAACGCAAAGAGCTGCATGACTGGGTGCACAGACAAATGAACATCCCCTCACTTATACGGCATTTTGCTTAGAATAGAGGAGAGGAGCAGGTGATTTAACATCAAACAAAAGAATGTTATTTAACACCGCATTTGGAGCCCCTGTAGCTGTAGACAGGATTTTCAAAAAATATACCTAGACCTCCAACTATCACAGTCATGTGTTCAAGCTTAATTTGTAAAAATATAAGTACCAGGGCCCAAAGTATACCAATACCGTCGGCACAACACCACCCAAAGCTCCCGCCACTGCTGCCGAATGGCAGTGCTAGCATGAAGTACTACCCATTACACTTACACAATTGTGACATTTCGGACAATTAACAAGCTGTAGGGATGGGTTGGAATTATGAATGTTATCATTTTTTTTAATACACTGTATTGCTAAACACTCATGCTGTGCTAATGAAAATAGACTAAGAGCGCCTCCAAGTGGTTTAATCTCATAAGCAAGTGCCGGTGTTAAAAAATAAGGTAGGGTACGGAGTTCTGGCAAACATGGGCACAAATTAAGCACTGGCCACAGCCATAAGCTCCAAATCAGTGTGGAGGGCCTATGATACGGTCACATAATTCCCAGAGTCATTCTTCAGTGTTATGGAATGGAAATGGAAGATAAGTGCTACTCACTTCTGGGCCATCTCCCCTGTGCAACCCTGAAATATAACGTGACCAAAAATAAAGGAACCTTGATTGTTTTCTAGGTCTATGGTTCATGGAGCACAACTACAGCTACGCTTTTGTAACTCAGTGTTGTAGCTCTTGTATTCCTTCATGTAAAAGGACTGTGCAAATGTAATACACATAAGCACTAGTCAGGAGTCATAAACGAAACAGGAAAGGCAGCCTCGGGTCTAGAGCCTATATTCGGCCAATGAGTCAATTCTTGTGAATGTATCCATATGTAGTGTTGTACCAAGTACGTCGGAGGCTCGAATAGGCCTTAATTCAACTAGTTAAAAAAAAAAAACTCATTTGGGCACTAAAAGATAACGATAACTGGGGTGCAGTGGTCCAATTACAGATCGGAGATCGGTGCCTCTACTGCAAAATTATCCCTCGTACAATGAACAAGGAAATGCATAGGGTGCATAGGCTTATTCTGGTAAAAATGTGGCAATCTTGAGAGTGGTGCTACATGAAAACGTTGGGACGCGTGGGCTAAAATGTCAGTACTTGCAATCCAAACTTTAGTGGAACAGCGATATTATCATTATCAGGGCCTTTGTAATGAATGTGCAAGGAGGGACTTTTGCACTCGCACAGTTCCTTGGCACAGAACTGCAGTGCTCCCGACATTGTGGAAAGGCAACTCCAACTTGCAGGGCAGCACACGCTGGTGAGCATGTGCTGGCGCACAACTGCGCATGCCAACACAGAGAGCAATGGAAAGAGGACAGAGAATAGAATGAGGCTTGTGGTCCGAGTCCCTAGCTATATCCAAGACGCTCTTAGAGTCCGTGGCACTCCTATGGTTCGACTCTAGTTCATGATTTTCAGACAACTCTCAACCTGGCCTAAAATTTGCACATCTAAGTAGTGGCACGTGCAACCGCAAGCTAAAATCTTACAACCAACTGCGCTGCTGTTGAGCATTCCACGCTTTCTGTAATGCTTGCCACAGTCTTGAAGACGACGTGGCATGTTACCTGTCAATGTAAGTTGCTAAAAAATTTGAGTGCTTTTGAATGTGTTACATTGATTTTCAAATGGAGAACACATACCCAGGTCAAGCAATGGACAACAGAACTCCCTCTACAGGCAAAACTTGAGTCCAGGCCCCACCACCCTTACAAATGAAGCTCTGCACCGATCTGCCTAGATCGATTGCAATTTTTCTTTCACACTATGGTACACAAACTATTTCCAAACTAAACACGGACTTCACTCTATTACTACAACCAATAAATAGACACAACGGATTGATGTGTTTTCCCCAAGTCCTCAACATTGGGTGCCCAGCAAAACTATTCACTAGGCTGCTATAGAAATTGCAACGAGCGCTATACAAATGTGAACAGAACATAATGTCCTAGGTGCCACAGTGGGGATAAGGCTATGTTTAGTACATTAAAAACAAACGGTTAAATTGGCACAGGTCACTGATGCGCACTGCAATGCAGCATGAAAGCTGCACCTCTGGTTACAACTCGGACACAGGACTGTAGCTCACAGGGGGCTGACAGGTGCCATTTTCATGTTTCCTTTAATGCACCACAATTCCCACATGCGTGACAAGCTTCGGATTCTGTGGTTCAGGAAGCAGCGACCTGACAAACAGAGACATGCTTAGCAAGCGTTGGCAAGGGATCTCTCAAAACAGTTCATAGCGCCCCCACCCCACAGAACAAAATGGTTCACAATAAAAGAAAGCATTTCCAACAATGTTCCTGCTTTACTCAGCAGAAGTGTGGCCAGAACTGTGGCTTGGCACAGCGCGTCCCTGTGCTGGAAGCTGGAGTTCAACTAATGTAACAGCACATCAACACACACAAGTCACACATTCAAGTGCTCGGGAAAAGTAATGCGCCAAGAAGCAATGGACCACTTCATGAAGAGGATTTTTAGTGTACAGATTGCAGATTCTAGGACGGGATGAGGAGCGGTGTGTTGGGGCATGTACTGGGACATTACTAGGTGGCACGATGCTGCGGATACTGTGCCGTCCGAGGCCTACGTTTAGTCAAGGTCACTCACCAACGCAGGACCTCTTCACTATTTTGTATAGTTTTTCCACAAAGCTTTACTATCTAGAGTAGCCTCCCTGGCTTTACAGTGAAGATGTATTTCTGCTCTCACCGGGTCGAACACAACCACCCCGTGAACTCCCACACATTTTGCTTCCCAGGCGGGTGCAGAACCACAGCATCTCCTTTCAAGTGCACACCCGCGATCACAGCAGCTGTAGCACGCCAACCCCCTGCAAAGTGTCTGTAAGAAGGCTGCTTACTAGCTGCTGTGGGGATTTACCAAAAATATAACCTAACACTTAAAGTGACAGTATATTTGTTTTCTAACGTTCACATGGCAGATATTTATAATTTGATACATTGCGATGTGAGCAGATTTTTCCATAAATATCAAAACCGTGATTAAACCCAAAGCCTGCAGAGTTCAAGATTATCAACAAATCCTTAGAACGCATTTCCTCACTACAGAACTAAATGTAATGAAGCACATTTATGGAGTGTCTAACAGCACAGGACAAGCCGGTGGTCTCCAGGAAATAACACCAGTCACCAGAGACGGTCAGGAAGAGGACTGCAGGAAAAACACGGGGTCCTCAAATATTGACTTGCGCTACAAAATGTGGGATGTGAGGAAGAATGCGGCCATGATTCAGTTGTAGGTGGCAGAAGGAAGCGGAAGAGCTTGTGGGAAAAGTAATAAACCATGACAGGCTGTCTGTAAAGTTTAATTGGGATCAGTGGTGGTAAGGTATTCGAGGCCAGACCATGAGGAGACTTAGTATTCATTTGCAGCGAGAGAGGGGGGGAGGGGGGATGAGAGATACAGAAACCCAGGTTTGTGCCAACATTAAGCACTCATTCCTAGAACAGAGTATTTATTCCTTTATATAGCTGTAGAATCACTTCAGAACAAGCACTGGCAAAGCCAATAGGTCTCACCTGTGACAGCGGGAGACTAACGTATTTGATTTGCCAATTATTCTTCCCCCTCTAGGTGGCCACCATACGTGAGGAATGTTTTTTCTTAAAGCAAAGTGAAATGAGTGCAAGGGAGGCGGCAGGGAGATCGAATGGGTTTAAAAATTGTTCCTCATGCATAGGAATGCTACGTCTGGACATCTACAGTGGAAACATACAACTCATTCAATCAAAGCACGTCGCGGGCAAATTGCTCCGTTAGCAGGAGAAGCACTTAAATATGGTGGAACACGATCAAATCAGAAACAGGGAAATGAGCCATCAAAATCATTCAAAACCAAGGTACAGACAAAAGGCCCTCTTTAAGTCTACACTGAATACAATAGTTATGTTGCCACATAAACAAAGGCTTAAAGGCAGGGTCACTGAAAAGCAAGCACACTACACAGGAAGGCAGTATCCCAATGGATTTCATTGATAGAGGAAGGCTATATTTCTGCTTCCCAACAAACTCTGTCAACATTAAAGCTGATTGACTTGTCAGAGATTTGTGTTGGGATTCAATGAAACTTCATCCCAGCTTTAGGTTTCTACTGCTGCTTATCAGCTATGTGTCTTCTCAGGTCCAAGTCCTTTGCTACTGTTAGTATAAAAACTTCCTTGAAACAGTAGACATTCCCGGTAACAACTCTTCATCGACCATGCTTTGAAACCGCCAATTCAACAATAAATACGGAGAAGAATTTGTCACCATCATCAGTGCTTTGTTTTCCATTTTCCCTATCTGGTTTGCCTGTATCTCATGCGCAAGGTTTCTCTGTTAAGTTTAATATTTGAGGCGAGCTGAAGTTCTCTCTGACATACAACTGAGAGGGATCCGTGTTAATGTAACCGCAAGCATTGGAAAGTGACAGCAGAGAAATGCAAAATAAATACATCACCAATGGCCGTAAGTGGTACAAAGATTGCACATTACACGACTAGAAGATCAAGTCTCAGCATTTCAATAGTAATGTGTATAAGTAGGGAGTGCTTTGTAAATGAGGTCTATGCGGGGTAATGGTGAAGGTTCTCAGCATCCCAGGAGACACAACCCCAATACACTGAATCCTAAGAGTTTTAACTTTAGTGTTACATCTTATGAATACTAACTCACCAACTACTATGCAGCCAAGGGATACTAATCCCTCGCACTCCACCGCATCCTTGAGGCAGTAACCCACCATAATTCCTCCAGGGCTGCAAACAAGTCATACTGAAGCTTAGGGACACTGAAATGTCACACTGACTCCAATGGATCATGCTACCTTGTATCCTAGAGACATTAACTCAAAATGCTGTAGTGCATACTGGTGACACAAACCCGCTGCACTGCACGTTGAAAGATCATCCCAATACAGTTCACTGCATGCATACTAACCAACCACACTGCACTTACACCCTGGTGACATTACCGCACTGTACTACAGTGCATTTTAGGGAGACAAAAGCCAACACTGCACAGTGTGCAGGGACATAACTCTAAAATGTGACTTGTACACTCAGACATGCATTTAAACTGCCTGTCCCAGATATGGAACACTGTTTCTTCCATCATCTGATTGCTTGCCATCTCAGAATGCCTTCTCCGACTATACTCCTAAAACCCTGCCTGAAAAAGTTGCCTTGACATACTTTCTTCAGCATGACCCTCTTCTTACCTTCCATCCTCTGCATACCTTCTGTTTCAGAGTATAGCCTCATCTAAGACTCATGCCCGCATCAATCCTTCATATTGTAATTCTGCAATTGGCTGACACTTCGGTTAATAGATCACAATCTCTCATCTTCAAATCCTTCTACCTGTAACCTAACATTACCTACTCTTTGCTAGCCTATCTCACAAAACCATTTATCTGAATCCACCTGCCAAACTAATCATCACACTTAACTTGTATTATATAATCTACCACAAAGTAACTGGAGTAAATGCATGCATTTAGTTACTGAGAGAACAAGACTAATCGCAATAACCATATGATTAACCACTAACCTTGGGTTTCAGAGTACTGTGCTACTCGCCGTAAAGCACTTCAATGCCCCGTCAGAGGCAGTAGGCACTAAATAAATCCAACTAAAAATACAATTAACTCACAACATTGCATCTGACGGACACAAACACAACGCACAACAGAGTAACGAGGGGCAGGCGAGGTTACAAAAACACACAAGCCAGTAGTTGAGCCAACAGAAGGATGCAGCTCGCTTATTTCCTGCCTCTTCGTGATGCACAGACTGTGCAAAGCAGTCTGCGGATTTGCTTCTGGACGAGCTAAAACCAGTGCTTTTTTGTGCCAGTGGCTGCAGGCGGTTGGCACAGCACACATTTTGGGCACCAAGAGTTACTTTCCATCATCTGACTTTGAACCAGAACAAAAGACAGAGAACATAGGAAAAGGGAGAAAGAAGGAGCGAGAGAAAGGGAGATGAGGGGGCGAAAAGGAACCTGCAAGAGTGAGATAAAGAGACAGGAAATGTCGGGTAGTGGAAGAGAGGCACGAGATAGAATCATGAGTAACCAGGCTCAGCATTTGGCACTCAGCTCTGAGGTGGCATCTTTTGCAGGCCCCCGACAATGTTTGGGACCCTGCACTTCTTAATCAAATTAAGCAGTGCTTTGGGTAGTGCTCAGTGTCGCTTGCAGACCTCTTTGAAAGTTGTTCCTTTTTTCTCACAGCTTCTCAAGGAGGACAACCTAGAGACACTGGGTTGGAATTTTATGATAGACAGGTTTATAGACTATGTGAAAATACTGGAGGAATGATATTAGAAAAGAGAAGGCTTCTTCCCAGAACGTTTGTTATCCTTCCTTGGTAGATCCTGTTTTGGAAGGGCTTCATGTTGTACTTAAAACTGAACACTTGAGTTGATGAACTAATTAGTAGTCTTTTACAGGGCACTAAAACGTGGGGTAACATTTTCCAGTTCAGGGGTATCGCTTGGTCAGTAAGATTGGGAGAGGGAGTGAGCTTCAGATTTCCCAACAATCACACTGTCATATATGTTAAAAAAACATTATGTGATAAGCGGAGCGCATGAGACGGGCATAATGGGCAGCTGAAAGAAACAGGAATGTGGACTGGTAGGGGTACTCACCGAGAAAAAAATCATAGCATTTTGTAAAATAACCAACGTTTTTGAAGTCATTGAAAACAGAGACAGTGAGTGAGTTTTTATGTGCATGGAAGTAAATATTCGTGGTAAAAATCGACTGACAACTCATCATAACCAACTGAAATTACTTGTAGCAGCTATGTACCAGAAAATACATTTATTAAGGGGTTATACAACACACGAAACACCGCCCCGCCCCAAATCTACGCCCCTGTCTGGGTTTCACAAAAACCTCACATCATCCTGAGCATCTCCAAGAAATAACTGGCTCAGAAATACTTTATTCTTTGCTACATTAGAAGTCAAATACTACTTCTAGCACACATCACTGCCTTGAAGCAAGACCGAAATATATTAAAAACATTGATAAAACATCTTCCTAATTTTCCTTCTTTTTATGTTTGATTAGTGAAGGGCCCTCTAAGCATTCCTCAAAGTCAAGGAGTTTGGCGATAAATGGAAAAGCCTTTGGGAGTGGCCAGCGGACAAGAGAGCTTTACGAGTGACTGAGCAAGAGAGGTAAGTAATTCCCATACTTCCTGAACAGCAATTAGCTCCTGTCCTACAATAACGTGACGAGTACTGATTGCATGTGTAGCAGCTACTGAACTGGTTAGCACTAATACAGGTAACTCACGTTCCATTATGACTTCCTGCAGTGGATCTACTGTCTGGGGGGAAATTTAAACGCAGGCCAAGTTCATAATCCGAGAAGTATAAAAGACTTAAAGCATGAGTGTACACATTTTACTGCTTTTTGTTTGTGTTGCTGCAAAATAGAAAAGGGCATTTGATCCAAGAAAAATGTATTTGTGGAAAAATAAAATGTGGACATTCTCATTACAAATTCTAAGTGTATTTCCCAATTGCTTTTCAAAGTAAACTTTGAATTCTTTCAAGGCAGCACATCGCGCACAAGAACAAAAGTAAAAAATTTTTTTTAAAAATTCCATTTGGCCATGCATGCGCTTTCTGCATGGTTTTAGTTGTCAAGTGGCCTATGTCGTTTGTTACCCTTTCAGCCAGATGTACGTTTTGCCCAACAGAACTATGAATCCTCAGGCTTGTCGTTCTGCTTTTATCAACATAGTAAGCAACAGTCTTAAAAATCTCAGCATGCAAAACGATTTTGGAGAAAAATCTAGGACTGCTGTCCCACTCATGACATGAAGCCATTTGATATTTTACAGGTATACATTAGTGTGCCTCGTGTGTATTTAGCCTTTGTGGTTGCCAATGCTTGTTTCTTTACTATTGCCTATTTGACCTGTAAGCTTGCATTCAATCTCCTTTACACACAGCTTCCCCAAACTTCTACTAAAGCTGCAGTTATTGGTCGGCAATGCCAATGTGTGTTGTCTATGCCACTGTCTTCACAGCACTGTGGACCTGAGACAGTTCCAGACCTCACCGATCAATGAGTTATCTGTCCGGGTGCTCTCTTTACAAAACGAAACTCACTCTCTGGAAGGCCATTGAGGTCACTTGATTTCTGTCTATGGAACAGAAGTCTGCTCGGACTAAACTCCTGCATCCAAAACACGTGGCATCTGTTATCTCACAGAAACAAACAGCAATGAACCATGACTGATGTAAGGTATACAGATAACCATGTCATATAGAGCAGGGGTCTCCAACCTTTTTATTAGTAAGACCTACTGATGTTCAGTGAAAGTCATCACAAACAGTAATGGTCACCCTATGCAAGATTAGCATCCGTGATCACCTCGGGACATCAGGCAGGGTTGCCAGCGGTTGCATAATGAAGAAGGATTTGCCAGTTTGGAATGCCTTTACATGGGTAATACCTAACCGCCATAGCAACAACGTCCCTGGCACCAAGCTAAAAATATTAGTAATACTTCTCCCCAAAATATATTTTTCAAATTCAACTATTTTTCTTCTCCGAACATCAGCTTAGGAGTTCCAAAGATATTCACATTTTCGTCTTGAAAACACACTTTTTAATTCTGATAGATATATTAATTCAGACAAGCAAAAGGTTTAATTTAGCAGACTGGACTGCAAACAGGAGAGCTACTTACAGGCAGTTGGAGGTCCGCCATTATCTCACAAGCTACTGGTTGGAGAAGCCTGATTTACGGTATCAAGTTGTCATTCCCGTTATCCGTTATCTAACGAAGCATGATAAAACCTAGATCTTGTAGTTGCCCAGATTCGATTCTGTTCCACGGTGCAGGTGAATTCATAATCACAGTCCTTTTTGTGCAAGGGTCCCGAAAGCTGCAGAAACGAAGCACCACTGAATCTGCTTTTACACCACTGGAGCATGTCAGATTGGGACCTCTCAAAAGATCGCTCAAGCCGATGAGTGACAATTAGATAGACACTTCTGCTTTAGACAGTGGTTACGGTTTTCATTGTCTTTAGCGCTGTAAACATGCACTGATGGACACCATGTATACCGTACTCTTACACAGAAGACCGCTCATGGCACTAAAGTGCCAACTGCCTAGAGCTATGTAAATCCAATAAGGAATTATTCAAAAAGTGAGGTTTGTAGTCTAGATTTAAACATAGAAGGCAAGTTCACATCTGGTCTTATCAGGGCAAGAATAAAAAACATCAAAACAATCCTTAAACAGATTAGCTCTGTTGGCCTCATTCTCCAGACAGACATTTGTTAAATAGATTTAAAAAAGCTTTTATTAGCAAACAGCTTTTTATTTTTTTATTTCTGCTGAAAGAGATTTTGGTCCCCAAATTACTGAGGCAGTTGGTCAAAAATACACGTAAGCAATTACTTTTGAACTCATTTCACTACCTACAGCAACAGAGGGCACCACAGGCTTCAGAGACATTGTTCAAGTCTCCCACATCCCTGCTTCTAACAATTTGTGTAATCTGCCTGCATTTGGTGTTGATTAGAAACGTCTCAGAAATAGCCAATTTCCATGGTCTAACCTGGCTTTACCTACATAGTTTTGCAGTTGGATAGAATACAATGTTCCTTTATCAATTAAAATAATGGGAGATGTTTCTGGTGGCACTGTCAACTGAGAAGTTGCTACTGAGGTGTGTTTTTATCATTAAACCTTAATTTATGGACATTTTCCATCAGAGCAAATTTTGTGTAGAAGAAAGTCTTATGTGCACACCAGGCTTTGTGTGTCACAGAGGAGAGCAAAGGTTCACCCTATCCAAGCCTGTGAGCCTACCTGGGAGTTACTCTGTCTGACTCAAACATACTACATACAGACTGCTTGCACTGCTGCGGGAACATGGCGGGCGCGTAAGTTTCGTGGTCTCGAACTCTCCCAGGCCGGTGCTCGGGATTGAGATGCCGCAACGCCGCACCTGGATGCCGCAAGGTCCATGAGCCTCTCACTACGTCCCCGCCCCCGTGTGAGACGCCAAGGCTCAGCGTTCCACACACAGGATTCTGGCCAGTGGCAGCTGGTTCTTTTCATCGAGGGAAACGTTCTCTGTGCCTCAGCTGTTTCCAGGGGCCACGTTTGGAAGCAGCTTTTATTATCTTCAGGAAGGAGTCGGGGGAGGAGCCCAAGGAGCACAGGAAGATTTTTTCTGCCATTTTAGTGGAAGGCACTGTTTTTATGATGCCAGTGAAATTAAGAGTACAGGCGTCTTCTAGGGGCCCCCCATTGGTGCAGAGTCAAAAAGTTTTTTTCAGTATTGGGAAGGGTGAGGAGGCCTTTCAAAAAAGTGTAATTAACAGCTCGCTAGTTTCCAATAAGGGGGAGGGTCAGGTAATAAGAGAGCACAAGTGAAGGGGATTGTAAAATCTAATAAAGGGAGTTTGTCTGTAACCCTTCCGCCTGTTTTGGAGCCTAGAAAGAGGCACAGTAACAAGCTTAGTAAAATCAGTAAGGCTTTGTGTGCCCAAGGCTTACTTTCCGAGGGGGACAAGTTGGTATCTCCCCTTGCACCCTTTTTGAGGAATACTCTACGCTGTGTAGAGATGAAGCCTCCACAATCCTTGGAGAACTCTCCTTGCTCTCTGACCCCCTCAGCCTCTTCCCTTGGGCTTGTGTATGAGAAGCAGGCTGGCGAGAAAGAGTCTGCGCAAATTCAATCAGTTGAGTGTGGTGGGGCGCAGGGCTCTTTGGAAACGAAGGCTTTAGAGTCTGGTCTACCTACTCATGATTCTGCGGTACAGAGCCTCTTGATTTCCTTATCTGAGGAGATCAGAGGTAAATTTGAGGTATCCGAGTATAACCAAGGAAAAATCAGAGAGTCCTGTGCGGCATTGGAGACCAAACTTAATGCGCTGACTGAGAGGATAAGTAAATTGGAGACAGTGGTTTCAGAGCAGGAAGTTCGAGTATTGTCCAATTCCCAGGATATTTCTCAGTTGACATGTGACGGCAAGATGGTTCAGGAGAAGCTAGAGTCCTTGGAGAATAACTTACAGAGGAATAACATTAGGTTACTGAATGTTCCTGAAGGGCTGGAAGGGGATGATATTAAGGCCTTTGTATTAACCCTGTTCAAGAAATTTTTCCCCGCAATGGACCAGATAAGGTTGAAAGAGGATATACAAAGGGTTCACCGGGATCCCTTCAGGAGGCAGCCTGATAGGAAGACCTCAGAAAGATTCTTGTTAACTTTGGTACTTACTCTGTAAAAGAAGGAATTCTCTCTGATGCTCTCAAGGCGGGTAGCTTTTCAATGGGCGATTGGTAATTTCGAATTTGTTCGGATCTTTCTAAAAGAACTCTAGACAGGCAGTGGGAATTGGGGAAGTATATGCAGGATCTCAGGTCCTATGGCGTTACAGTCCAGATGAGGTTCCCGGCCTTTTTGAAGATTATGTGGAACAATACCATGTACAATATTAGGGAACCCGCGGAAGTCCAGGCATTAATTGAGAAAATGAAAACTCAATGTTGATTGTATTTTCTTTGAGAAGAGCCGGCCGGCTTGAGCTCACATGGGTGGTAATAGTCACCCCTTGACGATGAGAGAGGGTTCCCATGGGTGGAGGAGGTATTGGGTGTGTTTGGGATATAGGTCAGGTGGTTTCTTTTTTTTTTCACGTGGATTGGGTGGTGGGTGGGGGAATAGTTGGGGGGATGGGAAGTTATGCAATGTTTGAAAATGTCCTCAGCAGTATGGTATGTACCCTTATGAGGGGCTTCAACTTTTTGTTGAGTTTATGGTTCTCCTGCGATAACTTTTCTCTAATTGACAATGGTTAATCTGAAGGGGGCCACGTTGAAGTTTTTATCATGGAATGTTAATGGCTTACGGGTTCCGGGGAGGAGGAGGAGAATTTTTGAATTCTTAAAAAGGGTAGAGGAGGAAGTAATTATTTTACAAGAAACTCATTTGTTAGCGACTGAATGGAATGTATATCTTAAACATCTGAATTGGGTGGGTTATTGTACATATACTAATCAATCATGTGCGATTAAGGGGATGGCAATTTTGATAAAGAAATCAGTAGGAGTGAAGGTTGTTAATGTTAAGAAGGATCCTAGGGGTAGGTGGCTGATTGTGGAGGCCGCCTTGCATGGTACCTGGTTCACGATCGCTGGGTATTATGGTCCTAATGTCGATGTTCACCCTTTCAAGATCTCTTTACCCATTTATTGGTTGCTAAACACCCGATTATAATTGGTGGGGACTTTAATGTTTTATTGAATCCTACTTTAGATAAGTCTACACCAAGACCAACGGTTAATTCACCCAAAACTCGGTCAAGGATAAAACAAGGAATGTTGGATCTTGGTTTAATAGATATTTGGTACCAGAAGGGTGGGGTGGGCCCCAAGTACACATTTAATAACAAGAAATATGGTCATCATTCAAGGATAGATTTTATTTTAATTCAACATCAGTTAAGGGACATGGTAATATCGGTTTGCCATGCCCCGGCACATCTTTCAGATCACTCAGCAGTAATAATGCAAGTCTCCCTTAATAGCCAAGTGTCTACTCCCAGGTGGACAGTTAACCGTACACTTTTTTGGGATGAGTTAATTGTGGATGGTTTGAGGAAGGAGACTAATGAATTTTGTTAACTGAATTATGGATCCACCTCATTGCAGACTTTGTGGGATGCATATAAAGCCTTTATTAGAGGTAGGCTTGTGGGGTTGGCCACTTATAGATACAGGGTGGTGAAAGATCAATTAAAACAACTTGAGCTTAAAGTGGCTTCCCTGCAGGAGGGTACTTTAAGGGTGGAGGAGAGACAGAAGGGGTATTTTAACGCTCCGTTAGAATCTGCAAGATCTGAGTTGGGCTTATTTTTAGAGGGGCAAGTGAGAAGGGCATGGGAATGCAGCAGGTTTGCCCACTATGAATATCGGTAAGGCTGTGGGAAACTTTTATCCTGGAAAACCAGATCAGACCGCTCCAGGAATGTAATTTCGCTTGTTAAATCAGAGGTTACGGGAGCGGTGTTCACAACCAATTCTGAGATAGAGGAGGCCTTTGTGGGTTTTTTTTCAGAGTCTGTACACAGAAGATCAGCATTCTTCTGAAACATCTGTAAAGGTGTATTTGGAAGCGCTTCATCTTCCTCAGTTAACAGCATTAAATCAGAATCAACTCGCTAGGGAAATTGATTCTGGGGAGGTGAGAGCAGCAATTCAGAATTTAAAGAAGGCGAAGGCTCCGGGTCCAGATGGTCTGCCTAATGAGTTATTTAGTAACCTCTGCAAGGAGTTGGTGACTATTTTGACAGAATTGTTTAACCTTCTTTTACAGGAAGGGGTTGATATGCCCAAGTCTTGGGGTGAGGCAGTTATTAGCCTCCTTTTGAAACCAGGGAAAGATCCGGCCCTCTGTAGCTCATACAGGCCAATATCTCTGTTGAATTCAGATTATAAGTTTTACACTCATATTTTGTCTAACAGGCTCCAGAGTGTGATTTGCAATTTGATCCATGAGGACCAGAAAGGGTTTGTTAGAGGTAGATATTTGCATGAATTGACTCATGATTTGTTGGGTGCAGTGGATCTGGTGACCTCTGAAAAAGTTCCTCTATCGGTCCTCACATTTGACGCAGCAAAAGCTTTTGACAGGGTATATTGGCGTTTTTTACAATGTGTAATGGAGGCCTTTGAGTTGGGCACGAAATTTATTGAGGCAATTCAGGTAATTTATAAAGATCCATCTGCTTGTATTTTGATCAACAATAAGTTATCTTCTAGATTTAGCATTCAGAGAGGGACGCAGAAAGGTTGTCCATTATCCCCTCTTCTGTTTAATTTATATATCGAACCTTTAGCAGCCATAATTAGGGCGGATAGAGAGATCCCTCCTTTTCAATGTATGGGTTGGGAGAAGGAGATTGCTTTGTATGCTGATGATCTTATGATATACACTGGGGACTTGACACATGTTCTCTCTAGAATTTTACTACGCTTAAAGGAGTATGGAGAAGTCTCTGGTTATTCCGTTAACCCAGAGAAAACTAAAATTATGTGTTGGAATACTATTTTTGATAGCCCTCTGGTTAAGCAACAGATTAGATACCTGGGAATTCAAGTTATTCTCAACCTTAATGAATTGGCTAGGGTTAATTTTGATAAGCTTTGTAAGGAGACTCGTAACTTACTTAAGACTTGGGCCGGGCTCCCTCTGTCTTTTTTAGGTAGAGTAAATATCCTTAAGATAGTCATTCTTCTTAAATTTACATTCCTGTTTAATATGATCCCCTTGGAATTCAAGAAGAGCTGGTTTCAGAAGATGCAAGCCGATTCAACCTCGTTTGTATGGTCATCAAAAGGTGTTAGGATTGCTTGGCAAAAACTATGTAGGCCCAAGGGGAAGGGGGGGTTGCAGCTCCAGATTTCTACAAATACTATTTAGCCTTTCACTTGAAAAATGTTAGGATTTTGCTACAGGATAGGTCTGAATATCCGTTCTTTTGGGGCGCAGTAACTCAAGAGTTTTTAGCGGCTGGTAGTTTTTTCTTATATAAGTTTGGTCACCCGAAATTTTTCAAAAAGATCCGTTTGAAGCTTCTTAAGGATGCTGCCAGAGTATGGTGGTTGGTACGCCAAGCCCTCCATATTCACTATTACAGTCCAATAGCTCCGGTCTGGGACTCCCCTGGCACTCCTGAGTTTCTTTTAGATAGATTGGCCTTGGCGTTAAAGGGAGTGACGAGGTGGGGACAAATTTTGAAGGAAGCTAAGTTGGTGTCCTGGTCAAGATTTGAGGAATTAACAGATCATAAGCTTTCAAGGTTTAAATATTTACAATTAGCAAGTTGGGCGGCATCCCTTCAAGAGAAAGGGGGAGTGTATGATTTTTGGGAAGAGAAATTATCCTTGATTATGGTACATAAAGAAGTCTCTGTTTGGTATCAGGCATTGCTTGAGGCCTCAGATTCAGCGGTTTCGTTTCTCAAGAAGAAATGGGGAGAGGTCTTGCCAGATTTGGATATAGTGCATATTTGGGAATTATCAAGCTCCATGCTGTGGTCGGTAACTAGATCAGCCGCTTTGAAAAAAAAACAATTGTTCACGATGTATAGGGTTAATTGGTCCCCCCAGAAGTTATCCACTGTGGGGGAAGTCAGAAAAAAAGTGTCCACGATGTGGGGAGCTTAATGCAAATGATATACATATGTTTTGGAGTTGTTCAAATCTAGATATTTTTTGGTCTGGGATTAATGGTTTTCTTAAGCGATTTATAAGTAATGAATTGGAGGTGACCTCCCCTTTAGTATTCTTTGGCGTCTCCCCCGGTTCCACATGGGACCAGAAGTTATCCAGGCCGTACAAGTGTATATTGTTCTTGTTGATGCTATTGGCTAGGAGACAAATATCCCTAAAATGGGTCAGCCCTATACCCCCGAAGGTTTCGGACTGGCTGTCTTCTGTAGATTACTTTTCTTGCTTAGAACGTAGTGGTCCAATGGGTAATAACGATGAATGTTGGGCCATTTGGGAAAATGTTCGGCAAAATGGAATTACTCTTGGTATATAGTCCAATGATTACTCCTGCCTCTTTCCCCATCCACTCCCTCTCTCTCCTCGTTCCCGGGCTTGTGGTTGGATAAGAGCATTGGGTACGCCCAGGAGAGGTGAAGTGCTGTATCTGCTTGGGTTTAACCTGGTCAAATTGATTCCCCATGCTCGATGCAGGTTGATGACCCTCGAGTGGTGTGGTGGGATTCCCTTTATGAGGACAAAAAAAAATACAGACTGCTTGCAGAGCTTGGAGAAATGTGGACCAACCCGCCATCAGCCAGCCTTTTCCCAGGGCTTACCGAGCCACACAGAATAATGTGCGAGGGTTGAGGACAGAATTTTCAGAAGCACAACCATTCTCTTAGAACTCAGACTTTAGAGATTAAAAAGTGAACTGGAAGTTATGTATCCTATTCTATGGTCTTACATAAAAGGCAGTTTTGCAAGCTGCCATAAATATTAGTTTAATTATTGGAAAGGCCTTACTCCCATGATTATGACTCCAGTTTAAAGTCGTGTTGCCCATGCAAACCTTTGACCAAGGCCCCATGGATCTGGCTGTCAGGGAGCATAATTCAAGGGCAAGGATTGTGACTTGCATAAGTAATGGAAGTAGATAATAAAGTTGCAAAACTGATGGTGTGCAGATTTACTCGCATACTGTTGTAGACACGTAATGTGAAAATGGCCTTCCTGGTGGCCGAGCTTTTGCAGCAGAGTACAGATGTGCACTGTCCTCTTACAAGGAACACGGACATCTTCCTCTGCTCATGGATAGAAAACATTTTCACAAACGTTTGCAATGTTATGGCTGCTCGAAGCAAGTGGTAACCATAGGCAATGTGCAAGTGCGCCATTTTAGGTATAGTGCACATTGCAGGTGAGCTCGGACACTAGGAATACAGGATAAGAGCAGACATTAACTGTCCAACAGACCACACCGTATATCATCTTTTTGCCTTCTGCTTCACCAAGAAATAAGATTAGTGATAGCAGTAGATGAGCACCACAATCAGTTCCAATAGATGAGCAATATCTCTAAGAGACTTTCACCTAAAGAAGAGTCCATGACAATATTTATGAATATCCAATAACTTGTATGGTCATAAGACAAGCACACTCTGCACCAGCAACGAACTGTGTGTCTGGCACTAGGAAAATACATCACATCAATGTTACAATAGCAAAGTTGTGGCACAACACTAGGGCATGTGATCTAAGTTCAGTTCGAAAATACAAGTATCCATGCTTGATATCACACTCATAAATTAGTTCCTGAGGTAAGATCAACAGGTTTGTGGGGTTACTACCCACGTTAAAGTAACATTGCCACAATAAAGCAAAAAAACATGTTGTGGGAGCACAGGAAAAACACACCAATTTTACAGTGTATGCGCCCTGCAGTTGTGCATAGAAATGATGCCTACTCCATCATCACACCCAGAGATGGTCTACACATCTGGAGTCTATAAACAGCTGTACCTGGGGCAAGAAATGTGTTACACTGACTTACACTGCAAATACAGCAACATGTTCTATGCTTCAGTTTGTGATCAGTGGTCTGTAAGCATACCAAGACATTCACAGTGAACAAGCTCTAATGAAATCCAAGTGCTAATTAGGTTTGTAGCACTTCTGAAAGTAGTAACACATTTGTGTGAGATGTGTTCATCGGCATACTGCAGCTTGCTACGCCTGGCAGATCTGCATTAAAATAAATGCGCACACAAAGCATATACCGGCTTCCGTTTGCAGCCTGGCTTACTGCTTGCATCTCATCACCTACATTTTCAGATTTCATCAAAACCCACAAAACGCAGAAAGTTCTGTTAACCTCAAGATTTCCGCGAGTTCGCCAAGTCAGCAGAGAAATCACCACCCAAGGGGAAAGGGTGGGTGTAGAGGGTTAGAGAAAGTAATGGGGCCTGGTTCACCACAGCAGGAGAGCAGCAGCGAGGGCTGAGGGCCCACCATCCACAGGTAGATGAAGGTTGGGGTGTATTCGCCCGACAGCTCCCGGGGTGGTGCGGGGAGGTAGATGAAAGACAAATGAACAGGGGATGCTGGAAGGAAACAAAACTAGGCAAGGGAATACGGGGCTCAGTGCAGGTGTCCAGCACAACATACACCACACTTGACTATGACCATATGAGCTGCATCAGGAATTTAACATCCCACTGTGTCTTTTTTTGGGTGGGGCTGCTGTTGCTGTATGGTTACATGATCTTGTGGTAGATCACAGAACAAGGTGAGGCAGGGGAAGGCCTACTGCTCATGGGGAACATTCATACAAATAGGCTTGTGCGTGCCTGGGTTACTACTACGGTATAATTGCAGCAGACTAAGAGCACTTATGCAATGTGACTATAGGGTAAAAACACTGGTAACACATCACAATTACATATTGTTCTTAGGGGTCATTGCATAATGTGGCTCAATGTTTTCTTCGTCCAACTCAAGGCAATGTAGCCCACACCACCTTACACCTGTGCAGCTTCAAAACTACTGACTTAGCAAAACAGTAGGTGTGCACTCTGTGGATCAATGGATGGGTGGGAAAGAGTTCGGACTGGCAATGCGTGTGCGGATCTGATTCAACCTGACAACTCAAATATAGAAGACTCGACTATCACTGTCGTAAGCGCCAGATGACAAGGTTATGACAGCTAAAGAGAAGGAGTGGAGAGAGCCAAGGCAGGCCCTTTTGGGATTGGAATGATGACCAGCACTAGATACAGCTGGGGGGTCTTCCATTAGGGCAGAGGAGTGTTGCCCACCCTATTACCGGTGCATCAAACATGAAAAAAACAAGTAATAAATTGATTTTATTACCTTTTTATTTTTTTGTGCAGCCAGCCCGAGCCAAGTGTTAGGGTAGGGTAGGACCATTGCTGTTGACTGGCAGCAGGGTAGAGGGGTGGTGCACACTACAGCTTAAAGTGTGCATGTCATTTTGGCCAGCTGTCTTGAAACAGCCAGCCTGATAATCATATTTTAATCCTCTCCAACCTGAGCGGTCAGACAGCTGGGTGGAGAGCAGGAACAGGCCTACAGTGCCTGTAGGAGCACTAGGCCAGCCCCCTCCAAACAAATCTGGTGCTTCTCTCATGCTGATTAACAGCTTAAGAGGAGCATGTGGATTGGTTAGGGGAGTTACCTTCAAGATCCATCCCTGCCTTGTGGCCACGAACTGCAGGACCTGAGAGGAGTATGTAAATCGTTTATTTTTAATTTACACTTCAAATTGTTCTATTTTGCACTTCCTTCAGTCTTAAGTACAAAGCTCTTAATCATGACCCATTGTAAACACTGTTTACAATGGAGCACAATTGAAAGCTTTGGGGTTGCACCTAAGGGCATTCCTGATTTCTCCCAGTGACTGAAAGGGAGTTGAAATTTTCGCCTGATCGCCCCATCACAATAAAATGCAAGAAGCCCCTACTGGATCAGAATGCATTTCCACTTCGAGAGTCCAAAAAACAGACTGATTGGTTCAATAATCTGATAATGCTGTCTAGGCAAGCTTTGTCAACAGTTCAGAAAAAACCAAGACAAAAAAAAGAAAGTTCATTAGAACCATAGATTTAAAGAATGGGAGAAAGATTAGGGGAACCCAGATGGCATCATGTGACTGAGGCTTACACAAACATTAAGCAAAACAAAGGACTCCTAAGTGGTGCAAAAAGTCCAATGTTCATGCACAAACTTAACATTCAGCACAAAGAGCATTAAACTACTATGGGTGGCTTGGGTAGGTTGCCTTGAATAGGAGGCATTAGGAACCAGAAAATACAATAGAGGGAAAAGTAGGAGAGAAACCAAGATGTAGTCATTTGTTTGCTCCTTCGCCAACATTAGGTGGAGGTCCTTAGATCAGAGCAAGTAGTTGAACATTAAAGCTATAATAGTAGCAGATAGAGGTCTACAGAAGAAATGTATGTTGCCCTTATTAATTTATTAAGACAAATCTTTTTCCATCTGACCAGCCTCGGAGGATTTTATTTATTGAGTTTACAGAGTGTGTGCCTTATAGTTGATAATGGTATACACCTCCTCCACATTTCCACAAATGAATTAAAAGCCAGTAAGATCCATTGTCCAGAGGCCTTACTTTTTACTCTCGGGATCTATTATTGTGTAGTGTATAACTGCAGCATGATACAGCTTAGACAAAACACATCGTACTGAACAGGAGGATGTTTGTCATTCTTCTGGATTACCAAAATGAGGACACCTTTGTGCGTTGTGGTGTGCTTAATCCACCAAGTTCCAATGCATCTATCCCTGTGTAGCTCCTACATGGAGGCCACATTTGACCTTTCTACAGCATTTAACTCAGAGGCGGCCAATGTGTTTGGAGGCTTCTTCATTCTGTTAGCTCTCTAAAACTGGCACCATAATTGTCCATTGTACACCATTTAGCCCAGAGGCTGATGATACACTTGAAGCGTTTCTTCTTCCATTTGCTCTCCAAAATGAGGATCACTTTAGTTCATCCTAGAGGGTTTAAATCTTGGGGTGGTGATTGTATCTGGAGCCATTTTTCTTTAAGTTCTTTAAAATTGGATCCACTTTAGTCTCTTGACAGATGTTTATCCCGAGATCCATCAATGTATTTGGGGCTTCTATTCCTTTGTTTATCCAAAATGGAGGGCTATCATGTTTTGAAGCCTCCTGGAAGAGGAGATGTAAATAAGAGCAACCACTGGTGTAGGATCTGTGGGAGCTATCCCACACACAACTCAACTCTCTGAATCCCGTGTTACAATGGTTACTGTGCAGTCGTCTGAACCAAAAGACCTGTGATGTAACGCCAACCACAATCTCAGAATGTGTGGTGCGTGTTGTGTTCCATGCAGGTAGAATGTAGGGACTAGCAGTCATGAGACCCACTGAGCAGGATACATCTGTAGATCGAGAAGCACCTAACTGCAGGCGTCAATTTGCATACTTCTAGGTTATCCTTGGGTTCAAAACAAAGGAACCAAAAGAGGAAGGGGTCTTTCCCCTTTCCAGGCATATCCAACTTTACAGAACAAGAGGTGTCCTTAGGTCCACGTCTGCTTTGCGTTTATCGACACAGGCATTATTATTATTTGAATTAAAATTCAACTTTCATAAAGAACATCTCGCAAATGGACTTGCATAACTCGTATTATTAATAATGCAGCTTGGTACTTACTAATTTTATCACGCTCTGAATGATAAAAGCGTGAGTCAGCCCTGTCAAGAATTGTCCCTTTGCAATACACTCAGAAGCAGTTGTCATACACGGACGTTGGGTGTAGCTTAACACTGCCACGAAAGCTAAAAAAAAATGTGTAGCCAACAGAAAGTTTCTTTTACCAACATTAACAACATTAAAATGAAATACTGCAGACCGAAAACAATTCGCATAATTTCAGCACAAGGCAACATTGTTTCCACGATTTCTTCACATTCAGGAAAAACAATCCCAGTCGTTTTACTCCCGAAGCTCAAATAATTGATAAATTGGTGCGGCCGGCCGCTGACCTCGAGAAGAAAAACACTGCCACCTGATAACAAGTGCATTCCGTAGGAGGAGCTCGCGCCAGGCCTGGAAACTCATGCAGACTCCCCGACCACAAACAATGGCCAGAGAGATGTCTCTGCGGCCTGCTTCACTCCTCCCTCGCCCACACACCTCACTCCTTTCATCGGAGCTGAGCAGATCAAAGGCCGCTCAGCGGAAAAGGTTTATATATGTGTGTGTTCTAGGCACATGGAGGGAATGGTCTGAGAGAAGCTCCGGAGGTGGCAGTCTACAAGAGACCTCCTTATGGGAGGTGTAGGGGTAGAGAGGGGGTTAGGGACAGACAGTACACAGAGTCCCAATGAGGTCAGGCGGGAGTTTGGCGGAAGCATCTTCCAAGATGAAAGAGATTGACGGGGAAGCCGGGGGAATACCCTTCAAAAAGAGAGAGAGTGCACAAACAGACCTCCTGAGGGGGAACGGGGTACTCATGAAAGACAGTCCACGAAGAGCCGCGCTAAGGGGGACTAAGGTGCTCAGAAAGAGTACAGTCCTTAAATAGGCCTCCGGGGTGTGAGGGTTCAGGACAGACACAGTCCACAAATAGGTCTGCTGAGGACACTGAGGCTGGTCCGGAAGGTGTCCGTCCACAAAGAAACCTACATAATCGGGACTGGGGCTTTGTGGCATAGGGTTGAACTCTTCACAAAGAGACCTACGTAGAGGCGAGGGATCTTGGGGGTAATGGAGAGCTGATTGGCATCCACAGGTGCCTACCAAGAGCTTGCTTCCATTAAAGAGCCTTCCCATGGCTCGAGCGTATTTAGCATTAAGTTTGTAATTTCTCTAAATAAAGAAGTGGGTAAAATGAGGTCAGACTATAAATGAGAGTTTAATGAGAAGTATGAATGAACGCTGTGTCAGCTCTGCTTAGTCCATTTATAAGTGTAAGAGAGTCTTTCCCATAACGCACATGGGCTGGCCACACAGGGGCAGTGACGAGGCTCTGTGGTGACTGCTCATTGCAATATTCTCTCTGGACAACAGACAATTTAAGGCATGTGCAAAATGGGCAAATGCCCAGTGGCTCCTGCTTCTAAGGGACCCCTTGGGTAAGTGAACTTTCCCTCTTTTAGACATCTGGCTGTTCTATTTCTCAGTCTAAGCCTTCCTCCTTCTTTGCCTATATCAACCGCTGACTCAGATGCTCTACCCACCATTACCTTAAGGATTTTGGAGGTCGTGGGCAAGACGCATTTCAATATTTTTATGGGACCCTGTTAATGTTTAACATAATTTAGTAATGTCTGGCATTATGCAGGTTTACATTATCAGGAAAGGGTAATACAATTCAAATTTGTTCCATACAGGGACTCCTAGAAGATGTCTTTGTCACGGGCCCCAAAGATTCTGAAGATGATGCTGCTGACCAATGCTTTCACAGGATACTCTGCAACTGGTGAAAGCTGATGATGGAGCATTTCAGGGATGCTCTAAATGAGGATGTCAAATCGTTTCACGCTAAGCAGGGGGCAAGAGCTTTTAATCCAACATCAATCAACATTTAGTTTACAAGTATTACCAATTTGGCCACACAAAAACCCACATCAGAAATAAAGTTGAAGGGTTTATTACAAATTAATACTCAGGTTAATGTAAACAAGTGTCAAAAACAAACTATATAGGTATAGTTACACCATTGGGTGCCCAAACCACTGAAAGAAGAGCAATCAGATTAATATTAAACAAACTAAATATTTAATTACAGTTAAGCAGAATAACATACAAATAAGCATTGTCCAACCCATCTACGCATCAGTCCAAACCAAAGTGATCTAAATTGTTAGCTAGGACAAAATAATCCTCCAAATCAACATGTCACTAGTTGGTGTAAGCTGGGCTTCAAAACATTTGGGCAAAAAGTTAAAAAAAAAAAAAATAAGAAAGAAATGTCAAACGAATTTGGATAAAGTGACAGCTGGTGCAAAATGAAGCTAACTAAGGATGGAACAAACATTTGCAATGCAATGGGTCTCGCGTTTGCTTGAGCTAGAGCAATTAGCATTGTAAACTCCTAACCGGACGTTTCTTGCCACATAAATTGAAAATGAAAATAAAACAGTTTCACATAACTAACTGGACTTTTCTTGCCATATAAACTGAAAAGTAAAAGTTTCACATAAGCGAGCTGACGGCCACCATCAGTGAAAAGCAGACACACAAAGGGAAATAAAGGTTCACTTATGGTGAAACCTATTGGCAAAAGTGCAATTATCCATGTAACCGGCAAAAGTGCAATGATCTACGTAACTGGCAAAAGTACAACCAACTATGTAACAGGGTCGATGTCATGCAAAGCGCTCGACTTCTGCCCATCGAGATCGCGCTGCAAAAAAAAAGAAAAAGTAGTCCAGAAACCGAATGGAAAAAGTGGAACCTCGTATGTTTTCAGTACTTGGTCGCTGCGCTCGAGGAGGGTTTAACACCAGAAAAGGCATGATTTATACATGCCTTTCTCTAATGAAAGCAAGCATATTTTAAAAGGCAAGCCCACGAACCAATGAAAGAGACTGACGTGACATGCGCGTGGTTTGAAGCCCACGAGAAATTACAACAAGGGACGGAGCGCTTTGCGCTCGCCCCTAAAAAGGGAAGTTGTTAGCGTATCAGAAGCTCGGTGAACAGTCTTCTCATGGGTCAAAGTAAATCTACGTTCTCTCAGCAAGCATCTGGAGAAGTGTGGGGCAAGGGCATAGAGGTCTGTACCTCTCAAAGTCTAAGGGAACCTCCTCTCCAACTCAACTGAAATCACTTAAAGTCCAAAGTAAGCAGTGATTTGTCCAGTGGTAACACCTGTGGATCAGAAGCTTTCCTTGTCCAGTCCATTCGCAGTGAACAACAGACATCTGCAACATCCAGACAAGTTCCCAAAACAGTCAAGGGTAGGTATCCATCCTTGCTCTCCTGTACAACTTTTGCAACAATTATGAACAGAACCAGTCTTAACGTTCTTAATCTCTCCATGTAGTGTCTTTAAGGTTAACTTCTCAGGTTAATGTCATTAAATACGATGGGGAACTACATTTTTCAAAGTATGCCTATAACGTTTAGTGCACATCTGTTTATGAAATTCTTTATCATTTCAATGATAATCTCTGAATGTCAGAATTAATATAAAATCAAAATTAATGGTTATATTTCAATTAATATGGTCATACCCCACACAATTAGATTCTACAGGACAGTGAATGCACCTTAATATAGATTTTTAGTGCAGCACTTTGCAAATAGCTTTTTATTACTTCATACATTGTAATGTCAATAAGGTCATGTATAGATCAGCATTGTGATGTCAAAGGTAGCAGCCAAATCTCAGCTTCACCATTGAGCAGATGACGAACAAAAATGCCAGCTCACAGAGCCCTACTGTGCATCACACGATATCAGTTCCCTTTCCAGACAGTCACTTGGTGGAGAGCCAATATCACAAGATAAGAGACTAACTGAGGTTAAATTCCATGCTGAGAATGGTTTCCAGCTTGTGTGAGGAAGCCATGCACAGCTGATGTCACTTGGCGAGGGGCGGGGGAGGTTAGCGGGCATAAGTGTGATGCCCCTTCACTGTTGGCCCTCTACACACTCACACACATATGCATACATAAACACACGCACACATTCCTCCTTTTAACAAGGAATCTCCCTTTATTAAACCAAAAACTTACAGCACCCAGGGGTGTCAGGTGTGTCAGGGGTGTCAGATCCCTTGTTAAAAAGAGAAGCATGTGAGTGTATGTTGCAGGCGACCAGAACAGATAAAAACGCATAATATAATATATATACTTATATATATTTATCTATAGCTACATACATCTCCATAACTCTAAATTTATATCTATCTATATATCTATCTACATTCATTAATGGACTTGAGACCTGGCCCAATCACCAGGCCCCGCCCCCTCGCCCCATCCTGCTATAAAATGTTTCATGAAGTTGGCAGGCAGGGGTAATCAATACTGGGGGGGGGTGCTTTGACCGACAAAGGGAGAGGTGAATGGCAAAACAGACGGAAGATCATGAAAGATGACGGAATGGAGCTAGGAGAAAAACATGAGTGAAAAAGAGCTGCAGGAGAGAGTTGCCTAGAAAAGCAAAGGGTAAAGGGAAATAAGGGTCCCTGCTCGCTCACTGTGCTTGCTTGGTGCAATACCATAAATCCAGCGTCTGGCAGTTCTTTAGGAAATGGAAGGGCTTAAACTCCAGCTCCTACATACAAAACGCGTGTGCGTCAGAGTAAAATTTGTGTTGAAAATAGCCGGCTTCCGTAGACGAACAATGCGCGCGCTGCACAGCCCCATCCCAGGCCTTACAATTGGAGGCTCAGCGTTCTGTGCATGCAGCAGAATCCCAACAAAGGGCTGCAGCCTTCAGAGCGCTCTGCTTTCCACCTCTAACACTGGGGGTTTTGGATGCCTTTGAGGTCAGTTTTCCATGAATTGGATGAGCAGACTAAAATGCGCGCATCAGCGAAACATACTTAACTAAAAACCAGGCCCTTGGCCTGTGGGTCACCCCGGCACAAAATTTGCCATTGTAGTGCAAGAAGTCAAATGACAGTGACACCGAGGAGGGGCAATACTGGAGCACTCAACATTACATAAGCAGAAATTATCCAGAGCATCATTTATAAATCATTGTAACGGAGTAACTTTTGTTTAAAGAGTTTCAAAAAAAATCTAGGACCTGAATATGGCTTTATAAAGTTATTGTTAATGGTTGTAGGAGAACATGCTTTCTGGGCCCTTCATGCTGTCATTTTGGTTGGACCGAGAGCATTATGGATGCCTTTCAAACGATTGTTTCCTCCACCCGACAGTGCACTTCCTTGCACAGTAACAGGCACCATAAGGAAGCAGCTTGCATCGCCATAGGAAACTTTAGTATTCTCATGATGGCTGCTTTCACAACTATCAAATTCATGCCCTCAATTCAAAGGCCTCTGTCATGGGCGGGCTGGCTTTTAGGGCAATGAGGCAGTGTCGAGTGGCTGGTTTGACAGGTCAGTTTGTGGGCCGTGTTTTTGGCTGTTTGTGGGCCTGTTTTATGGTCTGATAGGTTGGTTTTTACTGTTAATTTAGCAGATATCACTGCAAACATAGCCCGAAGCAGGCACAAACGCATGCAGTCTTCAATACCTTGCAAAACACATAGAGCTGTCCTTACAAGATCAAAACTGCCACGATTTAAAGACTTGGGACACCTTTGTAGCTATCTAGCTAATGGGGCCACATTTATTTTCGTACCCTAGCCTTTTTTCTGAGCAAGTCCCAACCTGGTCTCTATGATAGCAATAGGCCATGGCTGCTGGCGTGCATATCACAGTAAGTTCGGCAGAACTAAGGCAGGTAACACAGAAAGGCATTTCTAAACTAAAACCGTCCCTCCCCTTTATCTTGCCGCCTTGGGTAGGCAGGATAGCAAGCCCTACCTAAGATTAGTCCAGCATTTAGCTTAGTTGAATTCTTCCTTGTGTAAGTTAGTGTAAATTGGTTATTTCCTTCAGAGAAGACTAGCCATGAGGGAGGGGTGAACATGGCACCCCATGGAGTCCATCTCCAAGCCGTGCTTCAATGGAGCATTGGACAGTAATACTATGGTGGTTGGAAGAATGAACCGTTCAGCTTGTAATTACAACTCCCCGACTAGAGTATCTTTGTAAGGTGATGGTTAGGAAGCTGGGGTTGCAAGAGAACACAGCTTAATATCATACCATTAAAAAAGGTCATAGTTTACCTGCAGAATATAACACTATCTATGCCCAGACTTCATTGATTACACCATAAAATAAAACTGTAACTGTAAACTGCATTTATATAGCACTTCCTACTTCATACGAGGTGTTGAAGCACTTTGATACAAATAGCACGCTACTCAGGGACATAGTGCCACAGAACTTGCCCATCATCGAGCCATGCACTTCTCGTAGGGCCTTTGAACAGGTTTATCATTGTATGAGATGTTAAACTCACATAGTCCACCCGACATGCACACCATTGTGACAACTAAACTTTGCATAGCACCACAGAACATCACTGCACAATATATACACTCTGCATAGTGTCACAGAATGTGCTCATAATTGTGCCAGATAAGACACTCTTCATTGTGCCACAGAACATGTTCTTCATTGTTCCAACTAGGCTCTGCGCAGTACCACAAAGCTTGGTCACTGCACAAGGTACACACTCTGCACAGTGCCACAGAATGTCCTCATCATTGCACCAGTGTCACAGAGCATGTTCATCATTGTGCAGGATAATATAGTCCACACGGTGCCAGTGAACATGCTCAACATTAAACCAGAAAAAGATTTTTCAATCCCGAGTCTCCATGAAGAGGAGTATTAGGGTGCCTGAAGAGAGGCAGAGGAAAGAGTGCATGGGATCAGTGAAGGGGACTGGAGGCGACTCACTGTGTTTTTAGATTGATGTTGAGTTTTAAATGTTCGCTTCTCTGTCCTCATTGCGGGCACTTATTCTCTTTTCATGATCGTTTACTTAACTCTGCCCAAGTTCAGTGATACTACTGAGGTCTTGCATGGTGACATTGATCACTTCTTCTCCAAGAAGGGTAACAATAAGACTTGAAGCCATGCAGTGACATTGAAAACACACAACAAAGCCAACTTACATAAGGTCCAACATATAGAAGAGCTGTGCCAATTATGAGAGCAAAGATTAGTAATGCATGCAATGACACCCAGAATTCACCGCACCTTGATAACAATGATGTCTTTTTTCCCCAAGCTATGTTCCAACAGCATATGCATTACATACTGAACTGGGTATTAATTGGTTTAAATTAAATGCAGAGAAGAATGAAGTATTCATTGTTAACGGTAGGTGGATCTATAGCAGGGTTCCTACCTGCCAACAGAATTGGGAGCAGTGCCTTGAATGGCAGCATCGGTCAAAAGCCTGTGTGCCATGATTCACGCCCAGCTGTCTATGGCCAAACAAGTCTTGGTGAAGGTTTCTGCATGTGCATGCCATCCAAGGAAAATATGTCCCTGCCTTACATTTGAAGGTAGGTTTACAGCTGTCAGGTCATTGACATGCTCTCAACTAGACTATGCCAATTTGTCCGAAATTACTTGACTTTCTCGTTAATATACTTTATGTTATACAAAATGCTGCTGCCCACTTGGCTCTAGGATGTTTGAAATCCACTCATGCAAAATTCATTTTGCATAAACAGCACTGTGTCAATTACACAGATAATTCATTTTAAAATTATTTGCCTGGTTCATAAAGCTCTGGATCGTGCAGCACCGCTTTGTTAAAATGTGATTGCAGAGGGATGCTCCTCAGAGATATCTCCGATCCATGACAAGTTACTTGCTGAAAATCCCTAGGGTGGGTAAGAGTAGATCTGGCAGAAGACGTTGTTTATACTCCTTGCGAACACTAACCCACTGCATCTGCAGGGATTTTTGTGCAGATTGAGAACGGGTTTGTAGGCCTTGCCTTTTCTCCGGAATGCGTAATGCCTTTTGGCTTATTATGGCAGTTATCTTATCCTAGGTGCATAGAAACCCCAGTGAAAGCGCACCTTCTAAATGATTAACATGACAGCAACACCTGTTCTTTATATAAAGCAACATAACACATTTCTAAGCACTGTAAATAACAGATTTTACTATTACCCGATTTATGGGACTCCGTTTACCCAAGTAGCAAAGACAAAGGCCTGACTATTCCTTACTGGGATTTGAATTCATGACCTCCAATACACTGCAGAGGTCAGCAGCAAATATTCACCTCACTGTGCCACTCCTATGTCATTTTCTTCTGTACTATTATCAAAAAATGAATTCCGCTCACTACACATAAATTACTGCAAAGCTATCCAGCCTATTCACTTACAATGTTGGGACTCGGGATTTGTGCTGTTTAAGGTCACCTTGGCCAGAAGCCTTAGCATGTCATCCTTACGAGCAGGTTTCAAGCAGAAGAGAGAAGCATGTGGCTTAGTCCAGGGCTAGTGATGGGGAGTCGGATCATCGTGTGCTAATGAGGCTGATCTCTCCCTCCTTTCCCTCTACACGCAGAGATAGAACACCTTGAAGGGTAGTCAGTTCATCTACAATGGAGTCACACCACAGATCACCAATGTCCGCCCATGGAGGCAAACACCGCACAGACACTCGGCTCAGCTGTGCCCGTGTCTAAGGTTGTGAAATGTTTCAGGTTGAACGCGGTTCAATACCGTGTGGAAACTCAGACCCTCATTCCTTTCGGCACTGTAAGCGTTATTCTAGCGCCTCAGGGGTTCAAACAGGAGTTTGAATCTTATGCAGTAATTCCAGACAGTACCAGTTGTAATTTGTGCAAGGAAAAGGCCACATATTCCACATTTAGCAAGCCAGAAAAGGGAAAACATGCGCTACAGTGGCATTATTCCCCATTCCAAAGTGTGGATCATAGAAGATTTTGTTAGTTCTACACCCTCCTGACAGTATTTATTAGGTGCATTATTAGCTCATCAAATGAGAGGGAGGAGAGGGATGAAATACTATGCTAATCTGCAGTGAGGTGCATTCATTAATAGATTACATATGTATCTTCATACATATCACATGGCGTGGTAGTGTGCTATTTTCATTGAGTTCTTTTTTTGGGGCGCTTAGCATTATTTTGAAGCTGCAAAAGTAAATGTTTGCATTTGTTTTTTACATGATTTACATCTAGCCAACAGAGAAGGTGGACAACTTTCGACAAGCGGGCTGAGCCTCCAATCCTTGTTTTTTTAAGTGTGGACATGAGTGGATTTGGGTCTGATAGCAATGAATATTTATATTCACTGCTTTACTCCCAACACTAGATAAGGAAGTGGGTGCTTCAGTAGGGAGGTAGAGCGGAGAAAGGGAAGATTAAGCACCTGTTGCTCCAACCATCCACTGCCACCCTCAGTCCGCTCCCCAGCATAGAACTCCACTCACAAGCTTCACTCATTCACAGCAAGTCTGGGGTCTTCCCTCCTTCTGCCACTAAGAAGCACACTCACCTGCACCTTGGAGGCATCATAATATTAGCTCATGGATAACTCACTTATGTGAAAGATGCAACACAGTTGAGCAAATTTGTGCACATTAATGTGGGTTTGTAGTTTTATACCACTATCAATAAAAGGGCTTAATATCAACCTGATGCGACAATATCCAATTTAATAACCTCAGAAGAATATGGTGAGCATGTTGCATTTCTTTCTGAATTAAAAATAAGTAAGAGAAAGTCAGACTGCCTCAAAAATCTGATCAGGTGTGGGTTGTGGCACCAGAGCTGTCAAATAGGCCTATTACACACGATATATATGTGCTTTAGATCATCATGTTTCAACCAATGTCTTTCTTCTAGCAACCTATTTCAGCCATTGGCCTGAGACCGTCAACTGCATATTGGCTCAGTCTAGTTAAATATTCATCTGACACCTAATGTTACTGGTTGCTTGAGTGTATCCTTCAGCCTGCACTTACATGCGTGACCTGAACTGCATGAGGGACTGCATTACAACAGTCCATTCTGTCAGTCTCCAGCATCTTATTCTCGTGCATCTTGTGCTAATGTATTAATGCTGCATATGACAGCACAATACAAATAGACATATTGGCTTACTTTTACCTCTCCTCAGAACCATCCTCACCCTTCCCAGCACTCACCATAAACTTGCCGGAGAAACTGACCTCAAATTGGCCAATTCTGTGCAGTCTGGCAGCAAAACCATAAATGATTACAGTCCAAGCAGCTGTGCGTGGTTGCTGGTGATCTGAGAGGAAGGCAATGGTGATAGGTTAATGAGCTCCTGAGAACTTAGCTCAATGAAAGGTGAACACGTCCCTTTAAATGGCGCCCACCCCAGTGGTCTCTGCCTCTGCTACGATTCTCCCCTCCTTTTGCCACATCAATATGTGAGGAGGGGTGTGAAACGTGAAAGATTTGGCCCATACATTCAATTGTTTTAAGTCACTCACTGCACATCACATGGCCTAAAATATCTTCACCGGATGAGTCTAAAAATGAAAGCACTTGCTAAAGCCTAAACAGTCATAATTGTTTCTTTGGTGTTTATTGCATTTGTATCACTTCCTACAATTTCTATAGATATTAAGAAGATCATTAGGAAATATGCTCATGTATGAGAAAACTCAAACAGCCTTCTGCTCCAACATTCCAACATTGGTCTTTATGTTCTCCCTTTTTAATTTAGCACATTCTACCCTTAGTGGGTAGAATGTTCTAATAGCCTTATAGCCCTTCTGCCTCAGGCTCTATCGATTGTTAAAGGCCCTCCCTCGTTATAGGCCTGAGCTTGCGGCTCGGCCTCCAACTCAGGTTGATGGCCTAAGACTATAGTGAAGGTTGATATGTTGATAATACAGTCTTTTTTTCTCTATGGTTTTCTAAAACTAACATTAAAATTCAAAGCAAAACATAAAAGCTGAATGGATTTATTGGTGGGAAGTAAAGAGGTACAGACTGTGCTTGAAATGTGCTTGAAATAAACTTCAGCACCTCCTCTTAGGGGCTGCGTAAAGGATCTAGTGGTAACAAGTGCTGGTCCAGAGTTGTGGGGAATAGAGAGCTTTATCACTCAAAAGATGTGTTTTATGATATGATGTGTTAACAACATTTGTGTGGCTCCTTCTACACTTAGGGTCTCATTACGACATTGGTAGTAGGACCATCCAACCGCCAATGCCGCGGGGAGGATGACACCATTACACCAGTGACGTTCCCCCTCCGCCCCAATTGCAATGTTCCCGCCAGGCTGACTGGCGGGAACATTGTAAAAGAGCATTCCTGCCAGTCAGTCCAGTGGGAACAGTGCTATGATATAGGAACCAGCTCCTTTAAGGAAGCCAAGTCCCAGACCATAGTACAGAGGGGGCCGACCATCACCATCGGAATGCGCGGTCTGCAAAGCAGTCAGTGTGCATTGCGATGGTGATGTGCGGGGGGGGCTGTACTGGGCCCCTGTGGCCCTAATCACACCCTTACCACTAGGCTTTCCACTGTGGGGTGACCGCCGCGAAAAGGCTGGTGGTAAGGGGAGTTGTAATCAGCCAGGCTCAGCTGATTTCAGCGCCGCCCTGGCTGGTCACAACTCAGATTGCCATCACCATGTCTGGAGCCATGTTCCCGGCGGGGACAGCGACCCCCTTGTGGGTCCGCCTGCCAGGGTCGTAATGTGGCAGTCGGACCGCCACAGTTGCAGCGGTCCGACCACCACTGCATGAGTGGCGTCCTTGGACCACCACACTCGTAATGAGGCCCTTAGTGAGGCACTGCAGCACTTTTTTTAATCTGGCCCCATTTCTCTTAAAATTCTGTGATTTCCAATAGTTCGTTCTGTTTGAGTGAGTTTGTTTATTAACTGTCATGCTTAATAATGGCTCTTTTTAGGTAAGGTAAAAGTAGCAATGTGATTAGTAATCCTTGTATAGGGTTACTGGTGTGTGTGTGGGGTGTGCTGAAGGAGTTGGACTATGTCTGCTTAATTGGGATGTCGGTTGTCCATTGCCGAGCCTATGAGGATTGTTTTCTGGACAGTATTGGTAGCCAGGTCAATAAAAATAACAAATTACATCATTCATCCTACTGATGTGTTATAATAAGTAATATTCACTGAAACGTATCCATCAAATTAACTAGTTTTGATCCAACTGCATAAACTATCTATGAGTTTGAAAACACTGTAAAGGAAGCAGGGAGGGATATTTTACTGCATTGGCAGAAACTGAGAGAAAATCACTTGACAACGACTCAAAGAAAATAATGATTTCATAACATTGGGACCACTGCTGATGATTCACAAAAGCTAAGTACCTTATAATCTTTGCCAATACGAGGCTCGCGGTGGGCTATTTTTACTGCTAAGGAGTGCTTTGGTTTCGTGAGAAGCGTCTGCTGGCATCATATGGGTTCCTTCCGCAAAGGCGGCTTCACTCTATTCAGAAACGAGATTCAGCAGCATTGTGACCAGTATATATATACTGAAGGAGTGCTTTCCAATTATCAAGCCTTCTTTTTGCAGATTTTAAACATAGTTCCTGATGGCTAAGTGGCTCTGCACACCAGAACTAACCAACATAGCAAAGTACAATGCAGTCACCCCATTCATGCAGTTCCTCTCTGGTCTGACCATATATTTTTATGAATATTCACACAAATTGGTTGCATTTAAGACATCTCGCATAATAAAAATATGTTCATGGTAGGCAGGTCAGCAGTCCCCAGTGGGCTAAAAATATATAAAGAAATCTTAACCACTCAGGATGAAAAATGATGCAAAATATATGTATCCCAAAGAAAAGTAGTTTTTATGCCTGTGGAATAATGATGGTGCCAGGGCTTAGTAAATTACAATATTTATAAAAAACAAATATAGACATGGGGAACAATCTGGCTGCTTCTCCTACCCACACTGAGTCCCTTCACACTCACTTAATGAAAGTAGCTGTTGTTTATTTGTTGGTAATGGCTGGATTTTAATATTGCTGCAGATAGTTTTCCATTCTGGCTATAAAAAAGATAATTCCTCATGTGAATGTACCAATTCTTTGCCAATGCTAACATTTTATATAAAAGTTAAGTTCTACTAAAACATGTTAATTGTCACGTGATTTTATGCAAGGCAACAGATTGTGATCTGGGTCTACAGCAGACTGGGTGTGGCTGTCAATTTCAGGGAAGAGTGTAATTTTGCTGGGATCTCGTCACAGCGCCTATAATTGAACACCGTTTTAAAAAATGGGCTCCCAAAGCTCTTGCTGCCTATCATTCTTGAAATACTATTTTAAATTGATCTTGAGTCAAAGGTTTCAAGTGAAGCTCCAAAAAGTAGCAAATTCCAGTAAACCAACCTTTGGGTTTACCAACAGCGGGTCATCAGAAACTCCTGCGGTCGAATTACCTTTAAGAGTGGAAGCCCGTGGGGTCTCTAAAGAAGTAAAGGATTACCAGTGGAAATTTCTCATTCTGGATCAGATTTCCCTGGTTGTTCCTCGTTTCTTCCCAGTGTTTCATCAGATGCAACCTTGAGGTGCATAGTACCAAATTTGTGAAGTCAGCACCGATTTTGTGATTCTGACTGGGCTAACAACTCTTGTTATCAATCACAATAAAAACAAGAGACTGCTTGTAATGAGGGCCAAAGACGGTATAGACTATTTCCTAAACATTCGACCAGGACTGTTCCAAGAGGAAAGTTCTTGCACCCAGTACAGTAATTTATTGATTCTAGCTTGGCTTCTGCTGAACAATGCTCAGGAGAACTAAGCAAAGCAGCTCTGGGGTTGGTGCCCTTTGAGGGCTGCAGTGTTCAGAATGAGCGCCATAGGATTAACAGGTCTGTAAAGATTGTCAATTTGAAAGTCCTACATTATTAAACTATGCAAACAATTACATAAATTAAGTCTTCTCTTTTGAACCTTGGCTTCAGGTTAAAGTTAAATTGAACACCTGATACTTACAGTGCTTTAGCAACAGCAGGCGAACTATTTAATATAACTGTTTGTAAAATAACATTAATATTTCATCAATGCCCCAAAAAGTGAAATGAACAAAGCCATTAAAAGGGACCTTCATTGTGGCCTCTGCTTCCTTATGAGGAGCAGCTCAATAGATTACTATATATTGCATGCTAAAAGGGCCACGCCTATATTTCAAGTTAATAAAGACTAGCAAAAGACATTATAAATGCAATAGTCGCCCACCTACTGTTTTCCAGATTAGCACATCGAATTTCTCTGGAGGCTGCCAACTGTGCAATGTTTTGGATTTAGGTGCCAAGCAGAAAATAAATATCCAAATACAATGTTCAAATACAGATATGGTAACATGTCATAGACACATATACCTCGAACACAAATACAACTCAACATAGTAAAGCTGCCCCTATTCTGATGGTTTACTAAATAATTAAGGGTTTATTAGATGGGTGTAAGAGTGAAATTTGACACTATGATCACACTAATTTAGAAATAATTCCACTCACTTTGGCACCTTGTATGCTGATCAAAGGAGAAATCTATCTGGCCCGCTGAAAGTAGAAAGAAAGGAGGAAAACTGGCTTTACCTCACACTCTTTAGAAATAACATGAAACACTGTCCCACCTTTAGGGCTCCCGATACTGAGAGAGAATTTAGTTGTACGGTCCAATGAAAGCAAGGTATGCTTTGGATATTAACATTCAATTGCTACTTACATGGCAAGACTACCATTTTACAGTCTAGCGTGAAGTAAAACGTATTTTTCTTTGAGGAACAATAATAAAATGTATTTCAGCAGGGACTGCAGTACATAGAAACACATTTTGTAGTATACAGCATAAAAAATAAACAGTTTGGAGTATAATAGGGCAGAGTTCCCGGTAATGATGCATGTGTGGTGATGCAGGGGATTTCATACATTAATGTATCACAAATAATTTACATGGAGACAGGCTGAGGTGGACTGAAAGACAGGACTACGTGAAAGGATTATTTTATATTGTCTTCTTGTTTAAGAAGGTATGTATGTAAAGCAGCAAGAAGAGATGTGACACAAGTCAGTCAGTGATAAGCTCCAGTGATGCGGGCCTAGCAAGTTAAACGACCATGAATTTGATAATGGGCAGGAGAGTTTGGCGTGGCAAGAGGGTTTGAGTTTGTGGAGTGAAGCCTGTGGGTGGGGAGGATGGTGTTAGGGGAGAGTAGGGGGTTTAACTATCTGACAAGGTTTTCAGCTATGTAGGAAAGGGTGTGATAACAGGTTCACAACTCTGAACCCTATGTTATTGAAATATTAAACAAATTTCATCCATCTTCTTAAGTTGTTAGAGATAAATGTACAGATCTTTAGACTTAAAGACTACGTTTGCTTAAATCATTGAAAGATGCATGATGATGAGGCAATGATACAGCTTCTCCAAATATTAGCTGATTCCACTGAAAATGTATACTTGAAACATCCTCGACAAATAAAACACTCTAAAACACAGACAGGAGGTCTTGTTGAAAAAAAAAAAAAAAACACACTTTCATAATAAAAGAGGGGGAAGGGATATGGAACGCTACAGGGTGTAGGAATAAAGGGTGTATGAGAGAAAAGAGAACTGTTTTTCCAAGATTAATAAACATGCAAAAGTCAATACTTCAAAAAAGACATTCAGGCCCACATTACGAGTGCTGCCTAGGGGATTACACGTCCCCTCTCTGAAAGATTTTGCATGGGGGTCCCACCACCTTGCAACAGCTGGCAGAACGGGGATGCTGGGGGCCCCATGGGGGCCCCTGCACTGCCATGCACTTGACATGGACAGTGCTGGAGTCCCCATGGACATCCCCGTTGAGCTTTTCCCTGCCCGAATTACAGGCAGTGAAAAGCGCGATGGACCCAACGCACTGCAACATTGCCTCTGGCTCGATTACAAGCCAGCATCAATGTTGTGGTGAGGGCAGAAATGCGGTTTCCACCCGCCGGGAACATGGCTGCAGACATGGTGACGGCGGTCAAAGTTGTAACCAGCCAGGGTGGCTCTGAAATCAGCGCAGCCTGGCTGATTACAACTCCCCTTACCACCAGCCTTTTCACGGCGGTCACCCTGCCATGGAAAGGTTGGCGGTAAGAGTGTGATTGGGGCCACATGGGGGCCCCTGCATTGCCCGTGGCATGGGGAGTGCAGCCCCCACCCCCACCGCACAGCACCATCGCAATGCACACTGACTGCTTTGCAGACTGTGCATTCTAAGGGTGATGGTCGGCCCCCTCTGTCCTATGGTATTGGCCCAGCAGAAAACCCATAATAGGCCCGGAGGGCGGAAAACCGAAGTGGTGGTTTTCCATCCTAAAAAGTGTGTCAGGCGGCCTCTGCCGCTCGCCAAACTCAAAATGAGGCCCTCGCTGAATTGGTTGCTGTGAAATGGCAAATCCCATTCATCATGCAAATTTCCATAAAACACTTCAGATAAAACTGTTTCAGTAGCATTATTCTATGAAATCCTTTTTCAATTATATCACATACAACCACTGCAATAGCAAAACTGCTACACGGCAATATAAATTAAAAAACAAATCTCAATAGTTTGCTTTTCCCACCCTCTTGCAGTTCATCTAATAGTATTCACTTTATTTTACAGTTTAAAACACAACTAATTCTCATGTTATACGCAGTTGGAATTTAATTGCCATTTACTTAGGGCTATGTACTTTCTGTGGTAAGAGTACACTAATTCAATTTCACAATCTTATACAACTCCACCAATTCACATCTGTTTCTAAGGAGTATTTATGATAGGCTATGAATCTAAAATGTATACTTTAGCCCTCGTCTATCAAGCCCTGTTCTTCCCAAACAAATTGGTTTCTTGTTTCAGGAAGATGTAAAACATATTTACAAAAACAAGTAGCACAACCAGACAAACCAAAGAGGAAGTCATGAGGGAAAGAAGACTGGTGAGGAACTTCCTACCCGTTTTTGCAAAAATGTGTGTGCTACACTTCCACAAATCCTACTTGAATATTAATACTATCCACTAAGAAAATACTACAATTTTGCACAATATGAATTCAGTACAAAAACTGTAGAGGTTACTTTGGGCCTCTGAAAAAGCATTAAAAAACTAGAAAAATATAAAAAAGAAAAAAAAAGGAAAAAAAGGAAGAGAAAAATCTAGCCTTGTGGTTTGTGAGATTCCACCACGTGACAGTGTGTCAATTGTCTGCCACACAGCATGCTTGTCCTGATGTGTCAACAGACCATCTTAACATAAAAATAGATGTCCTGTATTGCACTGGTCGTCTGAGCAAAAAACCCATCAGAGGCATGATGAGACAAACATTTAGAATCCTGAATATGTGGCCACACCGAGAAGCCTGGCATTGTCCTGGTATATCTCTTAAGCACATACAAGCTGTACAGTCATCTCCTGGGGAGAACACCTCCTTCCTTTCCACTTTCCGCCAAGACTCCCGAAAGTTCAAAGATCTTTGGAGAAGTTTCTGGCTTACAGCCAACTACTTAAAATCTGATATTCTGTTTCGATTGATACGCAATCAAATTTAGCACTTTAAATTAGCTGATTTCAAAATCTGTAATTATTTATGAATTATAATGAACACTTATCAGACCAGAATGATATAACCGGACAGCCATCCATTCTTGGTTGACTTTGAACTAATCAGCCATGTACAGTTTACACTGGAGGTAAACAGCTGCCTTTTAAAATAGCAATGGCACCGCCAATATATCTGACCTTTGTTTTGAGTTCTCATTAACGTTCTTTTAAAAAACGCCTTCTGCAGTGAAAAAGCAAAACAAAAATCAATTGCATGCTGTTTTCAGTGTATCTAAGGGATAAGGCATTTAATGTGTGCTTTTGTGCTTAAGTGTATTTTTAAAATGCAAGGCAGCATCTCATGCATTGCAATGCAAGCACTACATTGGAGGCAGAATAATACACCAAACAGCCAAGAGCGAGAGGTGAGAGAGAAATCCACATTTCACCAGAACAAAGGCCCACTCTGTATATATTTTGAAACACTGGTAACAATAGGTAACGCTGACAGCTGAGGTGTCAAGACATACCTGATAAAAACCACAAGCCTCTCTCAATAATACACATGGAAAGCTGTGACTGTTGCAGCTTCCCAGCTGTACTACTGCTTAGTTGTGTAAATATCAAACCATTCTGAGTCTGTACCCTCTGTACTTCCACGTGGGCAGATTTACTATTCCTTTTGAGAAATTAGCCCTTAATCTCCGATGCTAAATTAAATATTCAATTATCCAACAAATAAATTGGACCACACTGTAATAAACATATGGGATTATTTGCAATATTTGAGACCCATGATGGATACAAAAAATATTTTTGTCTACTGCACTCACTACTCGAAATGCATCAAAGAAAATTATTTGAAACTGCTGCTTGGTGGAGCTGTAAACACGCCGGAGTTTTATTATATGAATGGATTGGTACCAAACATCAGACGACATCCATATTCAGGCACAGCATTTTGAGAGAATGAAGCCCATTCAGTTACTTGAATTGAAATGAACATCACTCTAGTATAATTTAAATATTTATTTATTGAATGCAGCTTCATTGACAAAGCAACAAAAACCAAAAAGCCAGACAAAATGAGGATTCACGAAACTATTAAAAGAACAACCCCTTAAAAAAATAAATATATGTTGTATAAAGAAATCCCAGATAAATAGCTATCACCAAATCTGACAAACTATTTATTGCTCAGACTTCAGTCCCGAGATCTCATATTATATTATAATGTTATCATGCAATACAACCATAAACTTGCATGAATGTGACAATGCAGGTCTATGAAAACAGCTTTGTGTGCAATATAAACTCACAAACAGCATGAATAAATCAGAATCGGTTGACATGGATAGATAAAGTATTTAGTGTACTATAAGACACATTTTGTAACTAGAACTTAATTCCTAATAGGTTTCCTAATGTCTAGTGAAAACAATAATGTAAACTCATGACATATGACTCCACAACCTCAACGATTTGCTGCATTCTGGATGTCTACACTAGATGCTTTAGAACATGAGCAGTCATTAAATATTTAGATTAAAATGCGAATGTCCATCAACATGCATCTAGCTGCCTATGTAAAAAACAATAAGTACAAAAACTAACAAGTGATGGTACCTTTATCTACACTAATTTAAATATTACGTGGACTGGGCATATAATACAAATGACATACATTATGTTTGAAACTTAAATATATATGCAATGATGTATTCATGACCAATGCGCACCCTAGATATGGTCTAATAGAGTTTTAAAGTACTGGAAATAAACAAATATAAAATGAACGGGTATGAGTCTGTATCAACGTGGGTAATTAATGGTATAACGTGCGAATGTTGATCTGAAAATGAGCTGGCATGATGCAGACTGCAAGCAAATAATTACTCAATGGTAGATACAAAAATAACCTTCTGTCCTAGCTTAGTTACAGCGCCGCCAGTTTCCTGATATCTGTGATCTTCGTTTGCAAGAGTCTTACTGGTGCATCTCTAACATAAATTAGGAGAATACCTTTGAACATTATACATATGAATGCCTGTCATGGGAATTAAAATCCCATTTGCATAGTTCCATCAATTTCACCCACAACATTGTATCTTATCTCAACATAATATAAATTATTGAGTGCCACTGTAAGTTGGCACGCCAAATGGGTCTCATCAATATCCCGTATCTCAGAAGGTACCTAATTAAATATGAACTAACAAGTTTCAGGTAAGCAAAGCAGACAACCTATTCCCTCCTGATGCGAAGAAATACTATACTTTATCTGTCAGGGTCACAATTTGCCTGAAACTCAATTTTTTCAGAGATGCTGAACAGTGATTATTGCTTGGAGGTTATGAACCAACTAACACGTAAGAATTAAGTTAGCAAGACCCAGCTGCTGGGTAACTGGGGCACAGCTCACATTTCACAGCAACGAGGAAGACTGAAAGTAAAGCAAGTGCTTGACGTGTTACCTTACACTTCAAAGAACACAGAGAACAAGTTGTTAAAGGATGCAAAGGAAGGGACCATTGTCCTCTGGATCAAGTCATACAGTGCCTGTCAGAGCACATTGTTCTGCTTTTGGTGTAGAGTTTCCACAGGCAGGTGTGATGTGACCTTGCTGCTTCCCAGGATCTGCGGTAGGAAACTAACGCAGGCAGATTTTACCATTCACAATTGGCAATAGCTAGAGGTGTATTTTACAGAGAATTTGTTTATTTCAAGAGTCTACGGTTTAGGAAATTCAGAAGGCCATCTGCTCACAGGAGCCACCCAGGAATCTTGAATTTACTTGCCCTGTATTTCTGTTACCTTAATGGGAATGGACTCTCTACACTTTGGAGCAGTGTGGAGGATGAGTCTTTAGTGCTATTTGTGCAGCCAAAGAAAAATGGTTTAGCATAGGAAATAGGGTACGCCTAATGCCAAGGCACGTGAGCAGTCCCATGATATTTTCCTTCCTGTAGCCTAGGACTAACTGTGGCAACTGAAGCTCCGTTGGCAGTGCAGCCCATCAACTTATCTGTGAGTAAGGATTACCAATAATGACAGCTAATGGAACAAAGTGTGGCAGAATTGTGCATTCCATACAGCCCAGTACCTCATACCTATGCAACCTACATTTCCTTGGTCTTCACGTGCTGTGACCGCCTGCACCCATAGATTTGCCTATGAGTTTCCCATGAGAGCATCTCCATGCCTAGAAGGAACGGGGGTTTAAATCACCCACAAACGACATGGGCTTGCTTGGGCTAAAATATACAACGTTATTACATCAACAGTATTAAGAACCATCAACATTGCCTCTGGGAACTGATTTTTAAAGGCATCTTGGTGGTCACTTGAACTGACTCCAGGGAACTCCCACCGACTTTGGGGATGCCACCAGAATAGCATCATGAATCAGGCAGGTGGAGTAGATGCATGAGGAATGCATCAACTAGCACAGGTTGTGGATCTTTCATGGCCCAATTCAGCCTCTTGTGGTCTGGAGGGATCAAGACTTGTATCCCCTTTGAAGAACCAGACAAATTAAGATTGCGTGTCATATTCACCAATGGTTGGAAAAATCACCTTAATATAAAGCAACATTCTTCGTTCTCCATAGTGGAAAAAATTACCCAGGAATCCATTATCTTTCAGGCAGAAGCAAGGAGGAACCAACCATGAGGTAGCTCTGCATACTCCAGCCAATCAGCTTATCAATGATCTGGAATGCACCTCCTTTCCCATCTCTATTAAAGACATGGTAATAACCATCCCTATTCCTTCTTCATCACTGACCACACAGCTTCCATCGCAGTACCAGCCAATCAGTACTATGTGACGAAAGCAAATTTCTTTTCAGTAGTTTGCTGCTGGGGAGTGTTTTGGTTGTGGTGCATTGGTTAATCATAAATGAAAAGGGTATATTTTGAGGTTCATTTAGGACGACCCCTGAACCTGATCTTTGACTTGAGAGTGATAAATTCAGGTTATTGAGACATTGCCTCCATAAATGTTTGAACTTTATAACAAGGCATCTTGAAAGACTACTTTTTATATATGAACTTGAATTCTACCATTGGACAGTCGTGTCAACTGTCCCGTCTAACTATTTTTACCTCTCTACAACTAGTCAGGCACTTAATCTTGTATCATTTGAAAGATACTTTTATTTACTTTACACATTCTTCATATTTGTTTTCATCTGTCTAGGAACTTCATCACTAGTTTACTTATTCAAAATATTTGTTTTATGTGTCACTGTTCTACTCTTGCCAAAAGAGGTCTCCTGCCTCACGCCACAATGGAAATCTAGTTGCCTGAGCAACTTAACTTGAGTTTTCTGGAACACAAGGAGGATCTAATCTTTTGCTTAGGTGGTGGAATCAGTGTTGTATCTAGTTGTTCTGAATACTGCTGGTGCTGCAGAAGAAAAATTAGCACCATATTATTTAGGAAAAAGCAATTTGCCTGCTTCCTGGGCAAGTATACTTAAGTGCTTAACAGTTAATCATGTGCCTGAAATGGGTTATTCGTTTGCTGTACCCTTACAAATTCAACCCACTTTGGTTAGGTCAAAATACAGTTCTGAGAGAATGTCTGTTCAAATCCAAGGACATCTGAACTCCTCACGTCCTGTGCCCCCACCATCACAAACTAGCATGCTCCATCAAGAACCTCAACAAGTGGCTCACCTCCTGTATGGACTCCTAGGCTCTCCTGAAAACTTTCCCCACTCCTTGATAAAAGTAACAAGGCAGCTACTACTCCAGGACATCTGGCTCTCAAAGACTCAATGCAAACAGGTGGAAAGATGGTGGTGCCATTCTCACGACAACACTAACAGAGGCTCCTACACGTCAGCCCCCTGGATCTACTACCAGTGCCTCAAATCCACAAAGTGACAAGCCCTCACAGAACATATCTAAACCAGTTCCTTCACTGCAGGAGAGATTTTCGCCACTGTGAAGGAAATCTCTTCCCCAGCTGTCAGTTCCACAACCATTACCACATCATAGTAACTCGGCACAGAACTTTCCAACTACTTAATAAGCAAAATGAATGCTATCTCAAATAACACTGCCTTCCAGACGGACTTCTCCACCCTCAAAGCCCTCTACCCCACCAGTAGAAACCCCTCAGAAACCAAACAGACCTGCAGGCCAGTCGCATTAAAATGGAACATAAGCGATTAATTTACTCGGAGAACCATTTTACCCCTGTCCACACTACATCTTCACAGAAAGAACTCAACTGCATCTGCACAGCCCTCTCACCCATGCTAAATGTCTCACTCTCCAGTATCTTTTTCTCAGACTCCTGGAAACACTCCAGCATCCTACCAATCCTTGGAAAAAAAAACGTTAGCGGACCCCCTGACCTTGACCAATTCCTGGCCCATCTCTCTTTTCTCCTACACAGTAAAGGTCCTGAAAAACTTCATCAATGCTAGACTGTCCAATTACTTCATCGCCAACAACTGCATCAAACCATCCTGATCTGGAATCAGACCCAGCCACAGAACAGAGAGGACCCTTACCGCTGTCACCGACAACATCTGCCCCATCATAGACAAAGAAGAGACAGCGGCGCTCATTCTTCTACATCTCTCTGCGGCATTTGACACCATCACCCAACCCATCCTCATACAACACCTCCATAAGGCTGGCATTTGTGGCCCAGCGCTTTGATGGATCAGCATTTCCTCTTAGGATGCCCCCAGTTATCTTTGTCCCCTAATCTTCTGATTCCTCCAAACTGATCTGTGGAATCCCACAACGTTCTCAGTCCCACTCTCTTCAACATCTACATGACTCTCCACCCACTCACCAACAGCTATAGGCTCCCATGGATTCAAAATCATCTCATATGAAGATGACACTCAGCTTATTCTTTCCCATCAGAAGAAATTACTGCCACCCAAGCAAACCGTGAGGTGCATGTCCTCAGAAGCAGACTCAATTAAAGAGAACTGCCTCAAACTCAGCAGCAACAGAACATAAGTGGTCCTCTACAGCAAGGTCACATACCTCTGTTCTCAGGGCCCATCAAGTTAGGACTGACTCCCTTTCCATCCAATGCTCCATGACCAATCAAGTCAACTTGGTCACCTCTCAAAATGCTCAGAAAAGTTTTAAAATGACTCAGTATGGGGACCCACAGATGTGTCACATAAGCCCTCCCGACCAGTAGGGTCGACTATGGCAACTCCCTCTATGTCTGCTTTATGGCTCAACTAACCAATGGGCTTCAAGCAATTCAGAACACAACTGTTATACCCACTCTCTAACTCCCACACTGCAGCCACATATCCAAACTCCTCAAAGTCCTTCACTACCTCCTAAGCCACAAACACAGCCTTTTCAAACTCCTCTCACACACAACCCTACAAAGCACTTCACAACCAGGCCCCAGTTTGCCTCAGCAGCCAAATCCAGTTCCATTCCCAGCCCAGACACCTCTGCTCTGCCAGTCTTCTCAACTGCGTCCCCTACATCTAAGCCACAGCGTTCTTTTACTTCACCCTCTAAAGCCTGGAATGAACTCCCCAGCACATTAAAGCCCTGGCACATAAGAGCCCACTAGGCTCAAGGTAGGCCAGCACTCTCCCCTTCACATGTGCCAGGATACCCTTCCTGGTGATATGTACGCCCGACAAATAAAAGTAACCTAACAAACCCTGGTAACTATATCACAAGCAGTAGGCTATCTCTAGACAAGGATTTGCTCAGTTTAAGTAGTACAAACAAAGTCGTAGTAAAGAGAACAAGACAATAACATTGGCAAGCCAATTTAGGAAAATACAGAAAAACGGTATAAACAAAATAACACCATGATCATGAAAATATGTTAAGGAGAACCGAAGATCTCACTTTTGAAAGTTTTAAAGCCAACAACACCTAGAAAAGACAAGCATTATGGAAAAGCAACAATTTGCAGTGGGTTGTGACCTATGGGCAATATTGGGTATACCACAATGGAGTAAAAGTCGGATACACCAAGCGGTTGTCCCAATCAAAGGTTTTATCTTGCGACTTGGCCTCCAATTCTTGGAAAATATACTTATACTTCAGCCTGCAGCCCCTGGCTCTTCAAGCCAGGCTTCTGGGAACCTAATCTCCCTCCAACCAGGTCTCCTGCAGGGTCTAGTCCTCTTTAGCTGGATAGGCCCTCTTGGAGTCACATGTCCTTCTATTGTTTGTTGCATCCCTGAAGTAGGTAAACAGGAAGCCATCCACTTGACCCACAGAGAAGATCCAGTCCAAGGTACCAGAGGATTCAGGATCCCTTGGCTCCTTGTGTTTTTCTTTTGGCAGGAGTCAGAATTCAGGATTATTCTTCCAGCAGGGCCTTCTTCAGATGACGTCTTCCCAGTCCCAGTAATGCCCTAAGGAGGTGGTGGAGGTGCCAGATTTGTCATGGACGCTAGTCATAGATTGGAGAAATTCTACTGACAAATGTTAATACTTTTCTTGCAGTCCCTCACCTTCTTTTGCACCACTTCCTCTTTACCTTGTTGGAAAATTACCCAGAACACCCTGTTTGAATATGGCAGAACCTACCTGCTTCTTGCCAGGCCTGTCTTCACCTTCTTAGCCACTCCTCTACCTTACAGGATCAAAACTGGTTCCCCTTCTACTGGAGCTCGAGCCTAAAGATCCAAGAGAGACCCGGGGTGAATAGGCGCCTCCTTGGCATCTCCATGTCAAATGAGGTAGCGTTAAAGCTAGCTACCATTTATTCGGTTAAGTCTTCCTGTTCACTGCCAGATAGATAATCCCAGCTAAGTGGCCAGAACAAACGTGCCTTTCCTGAGCCCAAAGGCAGCGATTGCCCTCTGAGCCAGAGCTGCTACCTCTCCCAGCCCAGGTGTGTATTTCAGCTACATGGCAGCAGAGCTAGTTTTAAGCCAATTTTTGGCTCGGACAGCTTAAAGTACTTTTTTTTTTTTTTTTTTTTACAAAACTACTTTTCTGCTCAAGTTGTCATAAATCACATTCCACCATTAAGTCAGATTTTTTAACAACTGAATAACTGTGAAGCAATGTTCTACCGCTGTCTTAAGCAGGGGTGGGACATAAAGCAATTAATCACACCTAGACCTAAACAAGTCCAGTGTGGCCTGTACAGTGAAATAGCTTTGAGTTTTATTTCACTGTGAGAGCACATTAATCTCAATATGTTGAATGACATATGTGTATGTATTAGTACCCTGCCCAGTGATCAGACAAGGCACACTTTAGGTTGACTTGTGAGTATATAAAATAAGGCTTTTCCTGAAGCATTTTTTCTTGCCGTGAGTCGCTGCAGTGCATTTAAACCACAGCCTAGCCTAGCCGGTGGATCTCTTGGCAGAAATATATTGTTCTTGTATATGGCTGGTGTAAATACGCACCGCACCCCACATATGATATTTGTCCATGTCACAGATGTGCTTCAAACACCAAGTATAATGGACTTAATGTGAATCTAAGTGGCCCAAATGAGGAGTTCAGATGGACAGTGGGTGTTTCAGAGGGGGGCACGGGCACTTTCCTTCCAACATGCACAGAGTACACAAGCCAGCAAAAATGGGGTGCAGAAAAAGGTGAAACAACGGGGGTGACCCTGAAGAGAAGGCTGACTTCATACAACCTAGGTCAGACTAAAGATGTGGATGGGAAATTATGCTTGTCCATTTAAGAAACTCATTTAACACTGGATTAAAAGGCCTGAATATTTAAGCTTTGAGTTGCAGGGAAACAAGCTGACTGATGGCTGGAATTTAACCTGTGTTGTTCACAAGCTGTTCTAAGGAAGCTACCCTTATTTGTAAACCAGTAAAGACACTTAAAACCTTTACAGTAGCCAGGTGGGTTGATTTCTAACTACAGAGATGTGTTTGTAACCTGGAGATTACATATTCAGTACGTGCAAAACAAACGAACAGCCTGGTGTAACTTTTACTAGTAAGTGCTATTAATAACCCTCTTGTGGCTTGGAATGAGATAAACTCTGCCTGGATTCAAACCTGTAAACTGCAGATTATACAAGATTCTCTACATTAGGCGTACTAATCTCTCTGACAGCAGGCATTTATATGACGTCTCATCAAGATAAGATTCACATATTTGCCACTGATCCCTTTTAGAGGGGGCCCTAGAGCAGGTAAAGATATGAGCCTCCTGGCTGCTATTTGAATTGCAGAGTACACCAATAATCAGGGCTCAGTGGGCCCCACAGGCCTCTGGCCCTCAGTGCCACCTGACCTGCTGCACCAAAGGTGTGTAAATACTCTAGAGATCTGCGGCTAGACAAGGGGTAGAATGGCGACTACTTAGCTGAGCATGCGCAGCACTTGGCCGAAGAGGGGAGCTTGGTCAGTGCTGTCACACCAACTCTGGACTTCCAACTGAGGGGCCAGAATAGGAAGGATCCCTACTTTATTGTTGGTGAAGATGCCGGCTCTTGCAAATCTAAGAAAAAAAAACTGGGCAAAACCAAATATTTTTCGGCCCTCTAAAAGCACACATTGCCATAGTAGTCCCTGGACCTGAAGGGAACTACTTTGTGTGTTGCGTGTGTTCCATGTGAACACAGTGAAGTTAGCCAATGGCTGATGTAGGATGACCTTTAGAACCATGCTGAACGCTATAGTGGCTCAAGAAAAATTTGAATGACGTAACAAATGGATGCATGAAGAGAGATGTAATAGATGAAAGGATTAAGAGGGTGGCTAAAGCCCCCACAAGTAACTACAGTATATACATATTTTTAGAAAAATCAAGAGGTCTTGGCCTAAAGAAGAAATGAAAAAGTCACCAGGTCTTGCTTTTCACATGGTCTCCTACAAAATGCTTCTAGGCAGGCTCTCTGAGACCGGCCCCCAAGGCAAGGTTCTTGCCTGGTTTAGATCTTTTTTTAGTTCAAGGATGGAGGCTGACCAACATACACCCTTTAGATCTTCTTTTAAATGTCTAAATTGTGGAATTCCACAGGAGTCTGCCCTGAGCTCCAAACTGGCTAACCTAATTGCTTCTTGAGGCTTTCAATTTTGTGTTTATGCAGGTGATATCTAGGATATTCTGCTTCTTAAAGGGGTCTTCATTCCCTACAATATCATTTTAAAACATGCCATATAGCAGTCACCAACTGGGTGAATGCCAAATCATTACGACTGGACGCGGATAAGACCAATGTTTTGGTGTCTGGCAGCCCTTGCTAATCCCATCCGCTTTGGAGGCCTCAGTTCCTTGGCAGCTTCCCCTCCCTAAATCCATTGCCTGCTATCCTGAACCTAATCCTCTCAGATTCCGTAAACTTTTTTAAAACTCTGTTTTTTAATTTTTAATAAAAAACCTTTGACTGTTCACTTACAGTTCACAGTACAAAAACACCTATGCATATTTGCATGTTTTTTAAAATAAACAAATGAGTCAATCAGAAATTCACACAAACATCCAAAGAGCTTTAGCTAGGATTACCATACACGTAAGATTGCATCTCAGACTTCTTAAAACAAAATGTTCAGCAATATAGATGGCGCCTGTGAGGAAATTTCCAATCTCTTCTTGTGGTGCTGCTCGTATTCCAGCACTAACGAAGTGCCTTGGACATAGAATTCAGGGTTCCTGTCCCTACAGAGCACACTGAGCACAGCATGCTCGGCCAGTTTCCACAGAACCACTGCTGGGCGAAATATAATTGCTGAGGAATTGTATGGCACTTTAAAGATATCTTGTTGGTTCACAGGACCCGCCTGTTAATAAGGATGAAGCTAAGGACGAGTGAAGAATAGCCTTGCAATAGACTTTATTGTCACCAATGGGTCAGGGGACAATATTGTTAGGTAACTGTACTTTTCTAACATTATTTTTTAGGATTTTTGACAGTAAAATTCTTAAGGAAGCAAGTTGGGTAGATTGCCTACAAAGACCGTGCATCCACAGTATATTTACACTGGCTATAGTAAACTCTAGCGTAATATCTACTTACGCTCAAGCCCCCTATCAAGATACTCTTGATCTCATGAGATGGACTGGCTTACAAACAAAAAATAAACATACTGGTTTCGTCTCATGTGTTATGTCAATAAAGTTAATAACAGGGATCCCACACAAACATATGAGATGTATCAATGTTCTGCTGTAGGGCTACCATAGAGTAAAACAAGAGCAACATTTTGGAATAGGGTACTTTTGTGTACTTCTAAATATTAGTTTCTGAATCAAAGTTATGAGGGTTTGCTTCCATTGATTTTGATGCATTATTATATCTGCTGTGCAATTACATAGTTCTTTTGTGGTTTTATGCACAGTTGCAACACACGCTAAAACAATACTTCTGCATCTTCATTAAAGAAGCCATCCAGGGTAGAGGAAATAAACAGTTCCCTTTACCCAGATCTGCACTGCACCAACAACAGGCACTCCAGAATGTTCATTAGTCTTATGATGTCAGACGGGGATTTATATTCTATTGTGCCATCATTCACCTAAGGGCTCCTTTAAATTTGCTTAACTGCATTCCTGCTCAGCTGGGTTGCAAATCTTGAGGAAGCAGTTGGATGTCATTGCTAGTGTAGCAACAGTTGTAAAAGTTTACAAATACATTGGAGTCACTCTAGTGACACACTGCTTAGTGCTATTTCAACAGTAATGAACCGTGGTTAAATATGTGAATATCATTACATTAGTTCCAAACTCCGAGACACCTTAAACAGTAGCTATGACATTTAAGTATAGCAATGCATCTTTGTTTTTAATCAGGCAGGTATACAACTAAAGGTCACTTCTAAAGTTTAAAGCAATTTGGTTACTTTTGTGCAATGTCCTTGTAATCTCGACAAATGTATGTAGCTTCCATCCAGCCAAGCTCATAGGGACAAACCTATGAAAAACATTTTTAAAAAGCATCCATGCAGGACTATGTGGTGCTATTTTAGCAAGAGAACAATGGTGAATTGCAAACTAACTGCAAAAACAGCAAAAAAGTGAGGCACAAATGTTTTTTATGCCTACAGGTTCTAGGTCTCACTTAATGTAATAAATCAGATTATTATGTGGGATGGGTGAATACCCACATGAACGAATAATCACAACCCTTGCCAGGGTGGACCTTTAACAGCACTAAATTCACCTGAGCTCAAAACCCTAGTAGCTAAATCACAGACCATACCGACTTAATTTAGGGCAATGTGTAAAGTATTTAAGCAGTACCAAAACATTAATAAAGTCGAAATACAAAAAATTAAAAATCCTAAACCAAATAAGAAAAAACAGAGAAAGAATCTAATAAACATAATGACACCAAAATAACAAAAATTAAATAAGCGGAAGCAGAGATATGAATTTGTAAAGTTTTAGGAAACAGCTCCAAGAAGCATAAAGTGTCATTGATAGTCAATGGTTGCATTAGACAGGGCGATAGAAGCAATTTGACTCTGACAGCGATGGAGGGAGGGTAGGATACATCAACCAGGTTTATCCTGGTGAAAGATTTTACACCTTCCGACTTTAGTCTTTTCAAATGCCACGCCGGATGTCACAGGAGGCAATCAGAGACTCCCAGGATGTTAGGCAGAGATGAACAGCAGATTCCAGTCCAGGTCAATTTGCCAAAGGTCAGCTGTGCGGTTGCAGTGAAGATAGCAGGTACAGTCTTTTTCTGTTCTTACTGAAGTCCACAAGTGTTTTAAAGTGGGAAGGTGGAGGTGTCACATTTATGCCTGGCACAAACTAGTGGTTGGAAAAGACTCTGCGACACACCCTAACCAATGGAGAAAAGTTACCCGGGCCAACCCTACCGACAAAGGACTTTTTTTAAGATAGCCGAAGAGTTTGGTCAAATTTAAGTATTGTTTTGGGGTGGGTGTGTTTGTGTTTGTGTGTGTGTGTGTATATGGATTATTTTCCCATCATGTTTCCCTTCCTTCCTTTTCAGTGCACCCAAAGCGTTATATGTAAAGCCAGGTGTCTGGGGGAACAAATCAGGTCCTACAGCACTTAGACACTGGATATACGAGGATTATCTTGGCATTCTGTTATCTGCTTTTCAATTATGCTCCAGCATTATATGTAAACTCAGCAAACCAGTCAAGCATGTTTTGACAATCAAGCAGGATCTGAGGCTGTAATATCAAAAGAATGCTCACAGACCCCAACGTGCATATTCTGGGAGGTTCAGAAAAGTCATCTTTGCTCATTCAGCTCAGCCTACTGTTTGCACCCGGGAAGTATTTCACACCTATTAAAATGCTAAACCTGGCAGCTATAAGTTTAAGAAGAATTCAAATTAGTCTCCAGGACCTTTAAGCAGGGAAATGGTAATGATCTACAAGTTATGTTTACTTAATATTTATTAAAAATCAGACAATATATTTTGAATTGGATTTTAAATAACTATTGAAATTAGTTGCTTAATTATTTTTCTAACTAGTCTCGATCTTGAGATACAGTATTAGGATTTTACTCTGTGCTCTGGGTTTCTACAAAGGACAGCTGGCCTGTCAGTGAAATTAGCTTTTAGGTGCTAGTCACTGTAAGGACATGTTCACATTAAATGTCTACATGTCCTATTTTAAATGCCATGCAATCTGCATTATAGGCAACAAGGCCTACATAGAGGTGGCTTATTAATACGTCACAGGGATTTGATAGGTCGATTTACAGTTTTATACTGCTTCAGACTGGCTACACTCGGACTTAAAGCCATGTTTCCACTGCAATTATAGTGGATGGCACATTAGGTAAAGCGTTCGACTAGTAGCAGTGCGACCACTCTTCCACTGGTTATTAGAGTTAATGTGTACAGAGCTCTAACGTCAGCAAAAATATAGGTTATAGCAAAAAGTGATAATCCGAGGTCATGACACCAAAAAAGCGGATTTTCCTAAACCTGCAGACAGGTTTTGCTCTGTTGTCAAAGACCAATTGTGGACTATTTCAATACTTCCAATAGGCTTTGGGTTTGTCCATTGCTTACCGCTGGTGGCAGGTCTTTAAGTGGGATTGAAAACGTGGATGGGTCTCTTGAATGGCCTAAAATGTATAACTAGAATGCTTTCCAAGAGGTGTGGCCTATTTGAAAAAAAAAAGTACTACTGACAGCATGTAAACTTAAATCCTGTACTTCCCATAGCGTGCCATACAGCCAGCATTTTGGTATCTCTCTATCAGCTTTCTGTTATTGCAATCAAACATATCACACATTAATGGCCGTATGCAAAATAAGCAGATCTTTTGGCACCATCAGATAAATGAGAAACACTGATTTCATTGTGAATAATTAGATTTGAACATGTTTAAATTCAGAAACCATGAGACTGCATTAAACATTTCTAAAATCTGTAGGAGGTTTAGTGGCCTGCGGAGCATCTTCATCACACATGTTTTTTAGTTGACTCCATCTTCCTCCGCAGTCTCTCACTATGTTAAAAATGTACAGCTTTTCCCTCTCCCACATCATTCAGAAATCCTCCATCTGCATATCTTGGCACTTCACTATTCCTCTTCCGCACCCTCTTTTCACTCATTCCTTCACGTACTTCCTCACATCCCCATCACTTCCCTATCCCCACATAAAAAAACTCACCTGAAAACACTGCATTTTATTTGACTTTAGCCCAGTCAATGTTTCGACATCTATGTGCCTACTTCAAACACTTTCCAATAGAACAGAAACAGGGTAAAGTCACTTGAGAATTGCCCCTAGTGACTATTATCTGTGCCCCCTGCAGAAACGTCAAAGACTAGATGAGCATGTGTTTTCTGCACAACTTTTTGACCCAGTAAGGAGCACTGTGAGAAACTCACACTGCCTTTAGACTCCGCTCCAGAGGCCTCAAGCGCGCCCCTTATAAAAAGCCACACAACACGAACTCACACAGACATCTAGGAGCGACAAAATGCTGCACGGAAAAAAATACAGAAACACAATATCCTGGAAACAGCAAACACTCTTCAGAATGCAACCTGTAATGCTCACCAATAAGTACTTCGCTGGCATGGATTACCTTAACGGTTTTCACAGACATTATTCAGAAATCGATCAGTGTTTTTTGTTATAAGGTCTAAAGCCCTAATTATCTAAACATGCGGCCCATTAAACTGTAACTCCCACACCTCCTTTGATTCCCTGCCCCTCCCTGTATTTTTTTTTTTTTTTAATAGCTTTTTGGATTGTTTTGGAAAGTCCAGCAGTTTCAGTTTCCTATCAGGCCTCTCATTTCTCTCGATGCACTTTCAAATATGTTTTTCATTTTCAGTTCCAAGACTGATGTCGCCTTCTTGGAACTGTAAATTAAAAGGTAAAAAAAAAATAGCTGCAGCACCAACGCATTTGTGAATACGTGGCGACCCATGCACACCTCCATGTCATCTCACAGGGGCACCTGTTTTTTGGATTCCGCATCAGCAAAAGCATGACCAACGCCAAAGGTCGGGTAAGGCCATTGAAAGGCGAGATCCACTGGCTTTGCCAAGGCTTGTTCGCTTTGTGTCCATTATAAAATGGGGACAAATAAAAATCGTTCTCACACTTGCAGCGTTCGCCACGCTATACCAGGGGCAAACTGTGCATGTACAGCTCTGCCGCCGTGTGTGCAAAAGTGGTCTCTAAAGTCATGTTTGCACGCTGTTCCCCATTAACCCCCAACAAAACGTAGCAAACAGATGCTAACATCGACCTACTACTACTGAAAAGGTAATTGTTTTAAGGAGGGTGTTTATTCGCGTTTAGGGAGCAAAAATGAGTGGAATGTTTAAAGTCAAATCGTTATGAAAATCTTCAGTATCTGTCTGGGTAAATTTGTCTAACTCCATGAAACCTATACTTCAATTCATGTAAATTTTCAACCAAGTGGTCGCCACTACAATGCTGATAAAATTAACGCCGGATTGTACCAAATATTATTTTAAATGTTGTGCTTTATTGGCTGTGGAGGGTGTGATTGAGGTCTCAGGGAGACAGAAACGGAAAGCGCGCGGAAGAAACGTCCAAACTCGTGGCGCAGCTGGGCGCGAAGCGACGGCCTGAACTAACGCACGGTTTCCTGTCACGACCTCTTCATTACTGTCCGGCTGGTGTCCTCGGATGTGAAAGGTCACCGCGGCGGGGCCCCTCTGTGCGTCCCGTAATCAGAAACCGCGCTTGTACTCTATATATGGGCCTAGAGACCCCAAGCGAGCGACCAAGCGACCAGAAAACTTGGAACAGGGAACAGAAAGCTCTGCAGAGCCAGGTTCGTCCGTGTTTTGAGGTATTTAAAGCTGTTACTATTGGTACTCAAATTACTGGCCTCAGAAGGAAGGGAAGCGAAGTCTGCACTGCTGGGATTCAGACCGGCACGGGTATGAGCGGCACAGAAAATAGTCCATGGCACTAAAATAAAAACGCACTCCAATAATGAATTAGTAAACCCACCCCCAAAAAAATAATAATATATATATATGGAAAATGTCACTTACCCAGTGTACATCTGTTCGTGGCATGAGACGCTGCAGATTCACATGCTGTGCACATCCCGCCATCTAGTGTTGGGCTCGGAGTGTTACAAGTTGTTTTTATTCGAAGAAGTCTTTTTCGAGTCACGAGATCGAGGGACTCCTCCCCTTTCGGCTCCATTGCGCATGGGCGTCGACTCCATCTTAGATTGTTTTCCCCGCAGAGGGTGAGGTAGGAGTTGTGTATATAGCAATAGTGCCCATGCAATGGAGTAAATATGTATGTACATAATGTGTTTAAAAGTAATATATTTACAAATGTACAAGTCTAATTTTTCTCAATTTAAGAACGGCTACAGGCTCCCGGGGAGGTGGGAGGGCGCATGTGAATCTGCAGTGTCTCATGCCACGAACAGATGTACACTGGGTAAGTGACATTTTCCGTTCGATGGCATGTGTAGCTGCAGATACACATGCTGTGCATAGACTAGTAAGCAGTTATCTCCCCAAAAGCGGTGGTTCAGCCTGTAGGAGTTGAAGTTGTTTGAAATAAAGTCCGTAATTCTGCTTGTCCTACTGTGGCTTGCTGTGTTGTTAACACATCCACGCAGTAATGTTTGATAAATGTATGAGGCGTAGACCATGTGGCTGCCTTAAATATTTCAGTCATTGGTATGTTTCCGAGAAAGGCCATGGTAGCACCTTTCTTTCTAGTTGAGTGTGCCTTTGGTGTAATAGGCAGTTCTCTTTTTGCTTTTATATAACAGGTTTGAATGCATTTAACTATCCATCTGGCAATGCCTTGTTTGGATATTGGATTCCCTGTATGAGGTTTTTGGAACGCAATGAACAATTGTTTTGTTTTGCGAATTTGTTTTGTTCTATCTATGTAGTACATTAGTGCCCTTTTAATGTCTAATGTATGTAATGCTCTTTCAGCTACTGAATCTGGTTCTGGAAAGAATACTGGGAGTTCCACTGTTTGATTTAAGTGGAACGGTGATATGACTTTAGGTAAGAATTTAGGATTTGTTGGTAGAACTACTTTATGCTTATGTATCTGAATAAAGGGTTCTTCTATAGTAAATGCTTGTATTTCATTTACTCTTCTGAGAGATGTGATAGCTATCAGAAAAGCTACTTTCCATGTTAAGTACTGTATGTCACATGAGTGCATTGGTTCAAAAGGTGGACCCATAAGTCGTGTTAAGACAATGTTGAGATTCCACGAAGGAACTGGTGGTGTTCTTGGTGGTATAATTCTTTTTAGACCCTCCATAAATGCTTTTATGACTGGGACCCTGAATAATGAAGTTGAGTGTGTAATTTGCAGATAAGTTGAAATTGCGGTGAGATGTATTTTAATGGATGAAAAAGCTAACTTTGACTTTTGCAAGTGTAGTAGGTAGCTGATGTCTTTGGAAGATGCGTGTAATGGTTGAATTTTATTATTATGGCAGTAATAAACAAATCTTTTCCACTTATTTGCATAGCAATGTATTGTGGTTGGTTTCCTAGCTTGTTTTATGACCTCCATAAGGTCTAGGTGCCCGAATTCTAAGACTTCAGGAGCCAGATTGCTAGATTCAGCGATGCTGGATTTGAGTGTCTGATCTGTTGTTTGTGTTGAGTTAACAGATCTGGTCTGTTTGGTAGCTTGATATGGGGCACTACTGAGAGGTCAGGTAGTGTTGTGTACAAAGGTTGTCTTGCCCAAGTTGGTGCTATTAGTATGAGTTTGAGCTTGTTTTGACTCAATTTGTTTACTAGATATGGAATGAGAGGGGGAAAAGCGTAAGCAAATATCCCTGACCAACTCATCCATAACGCATTGTCCTGAGAGTGAGCCTGTGGGTACCTGGATGCGAAGTTTTGGCATTTTGCGTTTTCTTTTGTTGCAAATAGGTCTATTTGTGGTGTTCCCCACCTTTGGAAGTAAGTCTTTAGTATTTGGGGATGAATTTCCCATTCGTGAATCTGTTGGTGATCCCGAGAGAGATTGTCTGCTAACTGGTTTTGGATTCCAGGTATGAATTGCGCTATTAGGTGAATGTGGTTGTGAATCGCCCAATGCCATATTTGCTGTGCCAGGAGACACAACTGTGTTGAGTGTGTTCCTCCCTGTTTGTTTAGATAATACATTGTTGTCATGTTGTCTGTTTTGACAAGAATGTGTTTGTGGGTTATTAGAGGTTGAAATGCCTTCAGCGCTAGAAATACTGCTAGTAGTTCTAAGTGATTTATGTGAAACTGTCTTTGCTGAGTGTCCCATTGTCCTTGGATGCGGTGTTGGTTGAGGTGTGCTCCCCACCCTATCATGGAGGCATCCGTTGTTATTACGTATTGAGGCACTGGGTCTTGAAAAAGCCGCCCCTTGTTTAAATTTATAGTGTTCCACCATTGAAGCGAGGTGTATGTTTGGCGGTCTATCAACACTAGATCTTGAAGTTGACCCTGTGCCTGTGATCATTGTGATACTAGGCACTGTTGTAAGGGCCGCATGTGCAATCTTGCGTTTGGGACAATGGCTATGCATGAGGACATCATGCCTAGTAGTTTCATCACTAATTTTACCTGTATCTTTTGTTCTGGGTGCATGGCTTGTATGACGTTTTGAAAAGCCTGTACCCTTTGTGGACTTGGAGTGGCAATCCCTTTTGTTGTGTTGATTGTTGCTCCTAAGTATTGTTGTATTTGACTCGGTTGTAGGTGTGACTTGTTGTAATTGAGTGAGAAACCTAGTTTGTGAAGGGTTTCTATGACATACTTTGTGTGTTGTGAACACCGTTGTTGCGTATTGGTTTTGATTAACCAATCGTCTAGGTACGGGAACACATGTAATTTGCTGCCTCCTGATATGAGCAGCCACTACTGCCAGACATTTTGTAAAAACTCTTGGCGCTGTTGTTATCCCGAATGGCAACACTTTGAACTGGTAATGTACTCCTTGGAATACAAACCATAAGTACTTTCTGTGGGAAGGATGTGTAGGTATATGGAAATATGCATCCTTTAGGTCTAGTGTTGTCATGTAGTCTTGTTGTTTGAGCAGTGGGATCACGTCTTGCAGTGTCACCATGTGAAAGTGATCTGATTTGATGTAGATGTTTAGTGTTCTGAGATCTAATATAGGTCTTAGAGTTTTGTCTTTTTTGGGTATGAGAAAGTACAGGGAGTAAACTCCTGTTCCTCTTTGATGAATTTGTACTATCTCTATAGCATCTTTTTGCAACAACGCTTGGACCTCCAGTTGTAAGAGTTCCATGTGTTGTTTGGACATGTGTGTTTTCGGTGGGACATTTGGAGGGAATTGTAGACATTTTATGCAATAACCATGCTGGATAATGGCTAGGACCCATGTGTCTGTTGTTATTTCTTCCCAGTGTTTGTAGAACTTGCTTAGTCTCCCCCCCAATGGTGTTATGTGTTGGGGATTTGTGACGTTGAAGTCACTGTTTATTTGGTGGAGTTTTGGGACTCTGGAACTTCCCTCTACTCTTTGAGAACTGTCCCCCTCTATATTGTCCCCAAAAACCTCCCCGCTGATATTGACTCTGATAAGTTGGCCTTGTTTGTGAGGTTGAGGGTTCTGTGCTCTGTCCCCGAAACCCCCTTCGAAACTGTGATTTCCGAAAAGTGCCTCTGCTCTGTGGGGAGTAGAGTGCGCCCGTGGCTTTGGCCGTATCTGTGTCTTTTTTGAGTTTTTCAATAGCAGTGTCCACCTCCGGCCCAAACAACTGCTGTCTGTTAAATGGCATATTCAGCACAGCTTGTTGTATTTCCGGCTTGAATCCTGATGTACGCAGCCATGCGTGTGTCCGTATGGTCACTGCTGTATTTACGGTCCTAGCAGCTGTGCCGCTGCATCCATTGCTGAGCGTATCTGATTGTTCGAGATACTCTGTCCTTCCTCCACCACTTGTTGTGCTCTCTTTTGGAACCCCTTTGGGCAAGAGTTCTATGAAATGTTGCATTTCGTCCCAATGAGCCCTATCATATCTAGCCAGCAAGGCCTGTGAGTTGGCAATGCGCCATTGGTTGGCTGCTTGTGCTGCAACCCTTTTCCCCACAGTGTCGAACTTGCGACTCTCCTTGTCTGGAGGTGGTCTCCTAAGGTGTGTGAGTTCGCTCTTTTGCGAGCTGCCCCTACTACCACAGAGTCTGGTGTTAATTGCTGCATGATGTACACAGGGTCTGTTGGTGGCGGCTTGTATTTCTTCTCCACCCTTGGAGTTATGGCCCTGCCCTTCACAGGCTCCTGAATCACCTGTTTGGGGTGTTTCAGCATTCCCGGTAGCATAGGGAGACTCTGGTACTGGCTATGTGTGGACGATAGTGTGTTAAATAAAAAGTCATCCTCGATAGGTTCTGCATGCAGGGTGACATTATGAAACGTCGCTGCTCTTGACACCACCTGTGTGTAGGCTGTACTGTCCTCAGGTGGTGACGGTCTTGCTGGATAACAGTCTGGGCTGTTGTCTGATACTGGCGCATCATAAAGATCCCATGCGTCAGGATCATCCTGACTCATTCCAGTATGAGTTGGGGACTGCATCATTGGTGGAGTGGCTACCGGTGATGGTTGTGTTGAGCGTGGTGGAGATGGTGGTGGGGTTACTTGTCTTGCCACCTTTGCCTGTGGCTGCTTGTCTTTCTCTTGGAAGGCAAGTTTTCTTTTCATTCGAATTGGGGGAAGAGTACTGATATTCCCTGTGTCTTTTTGGATGTGGAGCCTTCTCGGAGTGTAATCTGGCTCTATTGACTCTAGTTCTTGTCCAAATCTATGTCCTTGCATTTGTGAGGACAGGCCCTGTTCCTCTGTGTAGGAACTTGATTTCGGTTCCGAGGCCAGATGTTTCGGTATGGAAATTTTTTCAGCAGTCTTTTTCGGTTCCGACGACACTTTTTTGATCTTTGGCGTACTGATCTCTCGGTGCCGACTGGTTTCGGTGCCGGCCTCTCTATGCCGAAATTGCTCTGACCCGCTGTCTCGGGGTCGAGCCTGCTCTGTGCCAGTATCTCGACCGGAGTCGGATGCCTTCGACCCATGCGTGCCCTTTTTCAGTGCCGATGGTCGGTCACCTATTTTTCGGGTTAAGCCATGGCCTTCTGGCGGTGGCGTCCCCTGGGCTTTAGTGGTTTTTCCGTGAGTTTTGTGTATCGACGTCTTACTCACGGTTTTCGGCGTCTGTTCGGGATCGACCTCGTCCGAGTCCGAATCCTCGATGGAGAAGGTTTCTTCTTCCTCTTCCAAGTGTTTTTGTCCTGTCGGCGCCGACGCCATTTGTAGTCTTCTTGCTCTTCGGTCTCTTAACGTCTTCCTCGACCGAAACGCTCGACAGGCCTCACAAGTATCTTCTTTGTGTTCTGGAGACAAACACAAATTACAGACCAGATTCTGATCTGTAGAAGGATACTTGTTGTGACATTTGGGGCAGAAGCGGAATGGGGTCCGTTCCATTAGCCGGGGAATCGTAAACCCCGAAGGGCCACCGGAGCTCTTCAAAATTTGGTGTCGATCTGTTGTAACTAACACAATACCGAACGCAAACAATACCGTCGAATTTTCCGAGATTTTAACTATCTTTCTGAACCGAAACGCGGAGCGAAAAGGAACACGTCCGAACCCGATGGCAGAAAGAAAACAATCTAATATGGAGTCGACGCCCATGCGCAATGGAGCCGAAAGGGGAGGAATCCCTCGATCTCATGACTCGAAAAAGACTTCTTCAAAAAACAACTTGTAACACTCCGAGCCCAACACTAGATGGCGGGATGTGCACAGCATGTGTATCTGCAGCTACACATGCCATCGAACATATATATATTTATGGTCCATGTTTGGATGTTGGGGAAGTTTTTAACTTGTAAGGGCATGCTGTATACGTGTTTTTTCAAGTTATGTGATATGTTATGTGTTTGTGGTTGCAGCAAAAATATGCTTTAATATCGGGGAAATCAACAGTAAAACCCCCCGCAGTAGACCATAATACTGGTCCACACACTGACTTATCAGATCAGCCCACTGGCCACTGCCTGATTGCCCTGATTGCCCCATAGGCCAGTCCGGCCCTGCAGACCTGTAACCTGCAAATTACTTCGCTTCTCAGCTGTATTTGTCAATTCACTCACACATCATGTCTACATCTACAAGAACTATCTTGAAATGAGTCACATCACATTTTGAATTAGAAAACGTTTTTACATAATGGCCCAACAGTAATGCTTTTTGATTTGCAGTTGCACATGAAAACTTTCATAAAAATATTGACATCTATGTTCACAACCACAGTTTTTTCTCAATTTAGGTCATGGGTCATGTCAGGTTACTCTCAACGGCATGCTCCAACATCCAGGGTGCAGGAAGACATAAGGGAGACACCATACTAGCCAACACGTCACACACACATGACATATGGGAGCATGAGTTAGCAGAATGTTTTAAGATGTCCAAGAAGCACGCCCCCTCATGCGTGATTTATATTTTTTTCAATTTTTCTCGGACTTCTCCACTAGAGAAGCAAAAGATCCATTGTGTATCAAACTTCCTGCAGTAGAAGGAGACAGGGACCCTTCTTGCATGCTGCCTACTTGTTAAAGTCCCGTCCAGCGGGACAAAGCTTAGACAGTGAGATTCGGGGGCATGAATCTCAAATTTCCCAAATAAAATAAGGCTCTGGGCAGAGGGTAGAGGAGTAAGATGAACAAGGCTTAGGACTGTTCCCATGAGGAGGAGGGTCAGTACGGTGATTTACATCACAATTGCACAGTAGGAAAAAACAATATGTCTGAACTCTACTTAGGGTGAATGCCAGTGGTTACACTGTTTCCAAGCATTAGTTCTGTCACTTTTAGAGTGTTTGAGTAGTATGCCTGGAATCCTGATACAGGTGCAGATTTCCAAGACCACTACAACGAATATTTATGAATTCCACAAAGGAGCAAATTTGCACACGTTCGAGGAATACTTCAATGGGTGCAGAATAACTATTTTTTGGGTATACCCATCACTATATATGACCCGATCCAAATATGAACAAGTTACAGCCTTTAGTAAAATTAGAAAAAACAAAAAAACAGGTATAACACACCAGACTTAGGGCCCTCCGGCCCAACTACCAAACAAAGATCACAGTTATCTGTGGATGTTGCACCCTAAACACCCCCCTGAAGCTGCACCAATGCCACCCAGTCCAGCCGTCTACACATCTTAACGAGGACCTTGGAGAAGACTAAACTAGGCAGAGAAGCGAAGTCTACTGTATTCAGGAGACTATAGATTAGTCACTGGACCAAGAGTGTAGAGTCCATAGTTTTGGACCAGTACTTAGTGGACATCCAGTCTTTGAGGCAAGTATAAAAGGATAGCAAGGTAATATAGAGAGTGTCCAGGAAGATAGGGAGGTGTCAGATGTGCTAACAATCATTTCAGTGAGGATAGCTAAGAGGGTGTATTCATAATTGCCTCTACATGAAATGTTTTTTACTAACGAACTAATGTGTCTGTAACAACACAGTGTACTTTAACAGAAAAGAGTAAATTACCACCTATGGTAGCGGAACTACTTACATGCAAGATTAATTTAATAAGAATCATCATCAAAAACAAAGTTAAGCTTATTCAGAGGTGAAAAATACGCATCCCTTCAGAAAGAAAGGGGAGGGTGAGCAGAAAAGGTAAAGAAATACTAAGCCGGTACATAGAATTTTACAAAATGTTTGCCTTTTCTCAATTTAAGGGTTGAGTCATTGTTACAAGAACATCATTAATGATCATAAAAAGCCATGATTGATGATTAATAGAATGAAGTGTCTGTTGTCAGCATGTAGGAAATTTTCACCGTGTATAGGCGTTGCCATTCATTTACCCTTCTAGGATTTTGTGTAAAGCTGTACATGTATGATGCCATTACAAGAAAGAACCTCTCCTATTTGGAGTCAGTGTTGTTCTGTCTCAACCGAGGTTGTTTCCCCTGGACTTCCACTTATTGCTTCAGGGGAGATTAGGTACACCTACTAGTGTGGTGTGCAACTACACCCGTCAGATCAGTGGGGCCCTTGGATTGATCAAGGGTAGTCATTTCAACAGATCATCAATTGTGGCAGCATGGCAACAATAGTGATTAAGGGACAATTCACAATACGTTTTGCAACTGAAAGTATAACTTACATGGGGAAAACATATGTGAGCAGAAATCACAAATCATGATTCACAAATCAAAATCTGCAGATATTTCCTTCTGCAGGTGGCATTCAGAGCATTACAAATTATGCTTATGGTGTTAATATTTCAGTCACTACTTTCAGTAAAATGAGTGTCCCAAGGGAATGCTCCAGGACATGGCTTTGAAAACTAGTCAACTCCCAACCCACTTCTATCAAATAAGCATAAGCAATGCATTAGCTGTGGAAAAGTGCCTAATCACTCTATACAAAAAATGTATCGCATATGAACCGAGCATTGGCACAGCCATGGGTCTCACCTTCGGGGTCTTAAAAGTATTTAGCCATGCAGCACATTATCCTGGGTGCTACAAAACCTACTGTTCTTTAACGTGGAAGCTTTGACACTACTAGGCACATAAGAACACTGTATTGAGAAGTACTTATTTAAAGTGTTATAGGCTTTTACTTCAGTTCTATTGACAGAACAGCTGGCACTAGAGAAGCTTGTGTAAGACATCACTTCCAGAAACAAAATCCACGAGTAGAGACGCGTGTGAAAATCATGGGCATGGAAAGCGGACTGTCTGGGGAGCATGTAACATTGGGAAAAGTAAATATCAATGATGATTTATAACGAGCTGCGCTGAGGCAAACACGCACTTGAGCTTCTATGGGCCTTGGGAGCATGTAACGATCGGTTAACAGTTTAAGGTGCCTGAGATCATCACGATATCTGGGAACAGTTGTACAATAATTTCCTCTGACGACTTTATAGTGACATTTGGCATTCGTACTCCGGCCATGACTGTCAGTCATGGTGACTTTAAGTCATGAGGCCAGCACACCCAGCTTCTGAAGGAAAAGTTGTAGGGGCCTTCTAATCCTTCTGTAGTGAAGGAAAAGCGGTGCTGACTGTTGGTGGGGGGGGGGGGGGGGGTTACAGAGTGGACATTTTGGAGTGAAGTCAGGGTAAAGTAAACAGGTTGAAAATTATACACATTCACTACATTTTACTTCATTTTGACTCACATACAATTTTGAACATGTATCAGGACTGTTTGAGTCAATTTTGTACAATTACTTTTGAGTAATTCATATTACCTGACAGATAATAAAATTATGCTTGCTACATCGGCTTAGTTTGGGTTACTTTATATGCTGTCATTTCTTAACAGTCTTTCTGACAAGATGATTGCAAAAACAATCTTTAAATGGTAGTGCGGGGAGTCCTTTATCGCCTGGAGTCTAGTCTCAGTCCTCAGCCCCGTTGCCTGCACTGGACTGCATGGAATGCAGGAGATGGCGGCAGTGGCGTAGCGTGGGTTGTCAGCACCTGGGGCAAGGCAAGTAATTTGCGCCCCCTAACCCGGGGCAAGGCAAGTAATTTGCGCCCCCTAACCCGTGGATTTAGTCTCTTCCAAGATGTTGCGCCCGGTGCGGCCGGCCCCCCCCTGCACCCCCCACGCTACGCCACTGGATGGTGGTGCTGCAGCATGCCATGGGCAGCTGGATAGGAAGCGCAGGCCAGGGGGCACTGGGGTAGAGACGCCACTGGAGCCCACCGCAGACTCATAAGGCATAGAAAAGGCTCGCACCATGCGAAAGGTGATTGCAAGGGACTACAGCCTTGGGCGCAGGGATGGAAACAGGCAGCCTGAAGAGGCAACATGTACTTCCAGAGCAGGTGGCCGAAGTGGCTGCTGCGCCTACTTAGGAGCGTGGATCAGCCCTTTAGCTGCAGCCCAACCCACAGCGAAAGCTCTTCGCCATAATCTTTAGCAGCCAGCTGAGCGTCTGGAGCAGCCAGGTGAGTGAACAGTCCCAGGGGGCCACAAGCAATAAACTGCACAGGACCAATTGAACAAACACAAGACCAACCTCTAACCAGATTTACATACTGCCAACGTGTTTATCAACTAAAGATTCCGTATGATGAGCGGGTATTAGCCATAAAGACAAAATTAGCACGTGTTAGAAAGAGCAAAAAACACAACCAACTAGGCAGCCCGCCCCAAGGATATTGAGTAGATGGTGGGTGTGCTCAGGGAAATGAAAGGAGACCAAAACACCAAAGATGCCGACTGTTTTAGCGAGAGGATGTGGCATAACATCAATAGCTACTGACTTTGGAACTGGGGTCCCTGGTTCTAGTCTCGGCATCAGTTCCCCCCCATGCCTACAAATAAGACGAAGACAGGAGCATCTCTGTCGCTATTCTAAACCTGAAAACAAGCCAAAACGAGCAAAAAAAAAATAGTGCGCCACAAACATCAAATAAGAACATAGTTAGCGTACATGTAACAGGGGCAGTCTCCATGAGAGGAAGCCAGGCAACAAAAGGAGGGACAAATAAAACCAAGTGACCCTTACAAAACACGCATTTACGACAGGCACTACAAAGAACCAATTAAAAGCACATAGCCCACAGAGTAGATAACAGAATGTTTTGAAGAGGCAGTGCATGTGCTGCCTAGGCGAGTCCCAAAAAGGGAGAAAACAACTGTTAAAAATCCTACGGTGAAAAAAATAAACAAAATTGTGTAAGAAGCTCATGTTGTTGAAAAATGACAGAATGTAGCCCACAGAAGTTCAAATGTCATATAATGTATATTGTAAACAAGAAAGATGTGCTCTGACATGACGTATACAATAGAAATTGTTCAATCCCTCCATTTACAATTGGGATTAAAACATTTTCTGGGACCCTCTGCAGTGTATATCAAAGTCGGCAGGCCTATCAAATTGTTATGTTTCAAGGACCACCTAGCAGCACTAGAGGCAAGGCCGCACTGTTTCCTACCAAACAAGGTGAGGGATATTAGGTCTGTGATGAAAACTATGGGCTCCCCAAAACTCCTTCATATTCGAAAGTTGCCTGGTTAAAACGGTCATGGCCTAGTTCTGAGGAATGTGATGTGCAAGCCTAGTAGGTTACAGTATACAACAAACTTCCAAAAACAATAAAGATAGGTGACCAATCTCGATTGTTACTTGAAAAGAAATGTGCTTAATGCACCAAGTGGAACAGCGAAAAATAAAAGTGTGGGCGTAGTTTGCTGTTTACTAACCATTCAAAATATCTAGCCAGTACAATCGTTTTGTTAGATTAATTGTTTGACAGTTCATTCTGGTACTGTACCATAGTTTGGAAGGAAACCTCAGGTGTAACAGGATCCTTCAGACCTGGGAGGCTGTTTATTGGGCCATTTGAGGTGAAAACGTATGGTCAATAATTCAGTGTCTGTGGAGCTTCTCTAGCAGATGAAGGTAGCTGAGCCTGGCATGTCTCCCAAAGTTAAGTTGGTGATTAAAATACAGAGCGAATAGGATACACAAAAGTGCCTTGTGGCCTAGAATGAGCGCAGGATCCAGTGCCTCTTGAGTGCTGGACCACAACATACCTTGGCTAAGCCAGACCCATCTGCGTTAGCCTGGGACCATCACCAGTTAGAAATGAAGATATTTTTGGGTTCACACCACACCACAAATAGTCCAGGGAAGCACTGGTGGAGACATAATGGTCGCAGAGTAGTAGACAGCCAGACAGCTGTTGGTGTAGAAAACTGTGCCTGCCTGGCAAACTTCACCTGCGCTTGATGAAGGAGTGTCATCGGTACCCACTCTTGCTAATAAAGGGTGTGTGGAGGGATTCCAATTTTACGAGTCAGCTCTTCAGGTCTCTATGGCAGACTGAATGGTCTCCATTCAGTAAGATCTCCAAGCAGCAAGTAGGAATAATAGCAGGCCCTCAGGAAGAACTTGAGGCCTGGTCCCAGCCTAGCACCAACAGGCAGCACTCTGCAAACAACCAAAAAGATGCCACAGAGTAAAAACAACTTCTCCCTGCTTTGCATCATTTTTACTGACGTTGTTTTGGGAAAGTTAACCATATATTACTTTATATCCAAGTCTTAATATCCATACTATTATCTGGCGAAAGTTAGAGTGTCCAGTCTAACTACTTTATTATAGGCACACTGGGAAAATATATCCACTTAAGGGCTCTTACTATGAATTCAGCACCATTTATGCGTTGAACTTAATCTTCCTCCATTATTTCCCAAACATCATTCACTTTTACAAACATTAAAGTACAGTATTGAACATACGTCTATTAAGTACATTTAGCATCTGCAATTGGTTTTCAAGCCATACTTACTGCCACGTTGGAATAGTAAGTGCCAAGGAGGGAAGTGATTAGGAAATGCCGCCCTACACAGTTACCTAGAAACATAAAATAACCTAATAGTCATGATCATAGCTAGACACGTTACTCTCTAAATTTCTGATCCGGATTTCACACACATTAAATAACAACTTCCTCCATTTCTGAACTTCATGCATGAACCCCACTTGTAATGCAAGATTTATAAATCCACTTAAGGATCTTGTAACCGTGAATTGTTTGATAAATCTATGGACTCTTAATATCGTCTATAGCTTTGGGTGGTCTGACCAAGCAAAACTTTATTTTTATTTATTTAGAAATTCCCCATGATTTAGACGCTTTTCTTCAACCTAGTATGACATCTTTCAGCTGTTGGCACCTACAAATCACACAGGATGGCAAAAATATCTGTGTTCACCATGGGCATGGGGCAGGAATATGTTAGTGCTCACCCCTCCAAGTCATAAATTCCATGCAATCAAAGGCTGAGTACAGCGCCTATAAATCAGAGGTCACTCGCATACTGAGATTATGTTGTTCACAAATCACCAAGTGAGTGGGATATGAAATCTACAAGAAACTGACAGGTTTAGAACACTTGCTCGTGGTTTCATAGCTAAGTAGCCAGTGGAAATAGGCAGTTATATAGCATGCAGAACAATTTCTAAGAACGCTCTTCAAATTGAAACCAGGTGGACAAACTAAGCGAAGCAAAGGGCTCTCCCACAGGTTTCAATAAAGAATGTCTGTAAAAAGACTAAAACGCATATCACATTATTCCAAGCTTCATTACAAATTTTACAAACAGTTCTGGAAATGAAAGCAAGTAAAATAAAATATGCCAGACATTAGAATATACCAGACATCAACAGGCAAGAAGAGTATACATGGAACCTTTTGAGCATGGTGCCAGGCAAAATATCCATAGATTTTTTTGGGACTTTTTCAAACACATAAAAAACATATGCTACGTCTTTTCTTATTGGGTGTAAATTTGTTTTTCTCAAAGCTTTGGCGTTTGTTTTTTCTGCCACTAGCAAGCTAAATTTCACCCGATTTGTTTGGCACTGTGACCCGATTTAGTAAAAAAAAAAATGGGCATTAGCAGGTACGCAAACTACCTTATAAGTGCCATGGTAATGAAAGAAGAAATATATTGTAATTACCTCATTCAGCTTAGAAGAGTCCTTGAGCTCAGTGTCGTTCATGGACAATTTGCTTAGACTGTTTCAGTAGTTTTTATTGAAAATGTTTAATAGCTATAGGTTTCTCCATCCACATCAACATCAAAGCAGGGGCAAATCATAAGCGGTCACTAGGCTACATCAATGAAACAAACTCCAACATTCACTACTGTACCTTACATCAGTAGTGCAGCCATTGTGCCACGGGTCCTAGTGCAAGGAAGAAATGGGCTCCCTGGCTGCAGGCTGAATTATGAAATAAAGGAATAATCCTGGTTCAGCGGCCCCCCTTAGACCTCTGGGCCCCGGTCCCACGGCCCCTGATGCACCAACAGAAGCTGCACCCCTGGCTTACGCCGCTATACAAGAAATATTTTGCTCCTTATCCAAGTGGGGGGGAGGGGGGTATAGGGAAGGAGAATGGGTAGGAAGACAGTGAAAAGAACTGGACTGTAAACAAGGGGGAACACAGGGAACACCACAAGACAGCGCACTTTAAATGTAAACATAACCATCTGAAAGCACTACAGACTTCACTATCCCACACAGGCCATTAGGCCTTGAGAGCTTGCGAACTGGAGGACCAGGCAGCAGGTTTCTTTGAGGATCCTGAAATGGATTGCACTGCCTCAGCCTGCCCGAGATAGGACTTTCATTCTCCACAGCTTTCAGCCAACCGGGGAGCCAGACCGACGCTGAGATGCCAAAGCTCTCCAGATCATTATCAATCCCTTGCATTTCCTTCCACCTGGTCCACATCACAGAGATCAAATCAGGGCAAAGAAGAGCCCACCACTACCTTCTCACTTGCAAATCCTGCTTTAGGAAGCTAGCCTTTTTTAGGATTAGAGCAATGAGACCGAGGGACAAGTAAAACTACAATCATAGTGCATCCTTATCTGGTGGCTGGGGAATCAGCAGCATGTGATCTTAAGAAGAGAACCTCCATCATGTGCCAGAGAGACAAGGTGTCTTCAAATAAATACTCCTTTGCCTGTGTTAGATGTGTCAACCCGGACATCAATAATACCCACTACCCAGATGTGTGCCGTTCACCACAGCGTTTCAACTCTAATTAGAGTAAAAATCCCTCGTCACACCTTAGCTGAAGTCCAGCCTCTCTGTCCCCTCCTCTGCATAGCTTAGCCAGTTTTCCACCAGCAATCCAGAACTTAATCTATTCACTGCTTCATCCATCCCAGTCAATTCATTTTCCATTCACCCCAAGCACGTTTCCACTGCTATGGTAGCCTTCTTTGCAGTGTCAAGCTTTCACAATAACTTGTTGAGGGTCACCATAACATTATCCTGGCGAGCCTTCTCATTGTCGCTGTGGCCTCCATGTCCTGCATTTCAACTCTCGCCTGTTTAACTTAGGTCTGAAAGAAATGTTTTTTCTCTGTGATTTACTTGTCATTTTTTTCCAGATGTACAGTATTATTTGGTTGTCATAGTCCGATAGATGGGCCCCCTTGAGTCTTTAGCTCGTGCTCTCTGGGGATGTCTCCCAATGCGCACCAAAGCTGACACCAGGGAATATTACTAAACTAATGTATAGTGCGGTCCTCATTTCAGCCCGCACACTCCAAGAGCCAAAGGGATGCTTGTTTTCCCATCTGAACGTGGTATATCATCAGCCATGCAGGTGATATACAATCTATCCTTCTCACAGGTAGGGTTATATCTTCCAGCACCAAGTGTCATTGTCTCTGCCTTGTTACTGCTCCATCGAGAAAAGCATAGATTCGTTTTCTCCAGTAATATCACCTGAGCAACACCTTTGCAGCAGATGTTGCCTCTCTAGTATGTCGACACTCCTGGATATGCTGTTTGAGGGAGGAAAAAAAAAAAACTCTTTTCAGCAAGTCCTCACCTTTGCGAAATGCTCATATGCAACTCTAAAAGGAGTGATCATCTTGGCCACACGCAAGCTCCCCTCCCTCCCATCCCCACCTCCTTCCCCCAGTTAGCTTTTTTGGAGGTGATGATACACTATGTTAAGTATAGGAAAGTTATAGATTTGTGCAATATCCTTTTGGGGCCCTTGTCATACCATGGCTCAGCTCATTGATAATCAGAAGGTTTTGCTGGGCCAAAGGTCCACAACCTCTTGGGGAGCGGCAGCGCTGTCTCATAGCAAGAGCACCTCTCTAAGTTTAGAAAGATGTATCTTTCAAGGAAAGTGAAGCCCTAGCAACTTTGGGGAAATATACCATAGTGGCTAGAGCTCCCATCTTTCAATTTGGGGCACCAGGATCAACACCCGGGCTCAGGTCCTCGACATCCTGTGATTCTAAGCAAATTCTCGCTGTGCTTCAAAAGGAAAAAAGACGTGTTTAACCTAGTCTGGTTCTGTTGTTAAGAGCCCCTATTGAGCCAAGATTGCGCAATAAAGTACTGCACAAAAAGAAAACTGAATCTGACTAAAGAGGGTAGGCTTTTCTTTAAAATCTATAAATAAAAGTATCACAAGTGGAGAGCCCTGAAAAAGCACGGGGCCTGGAAAATAATACTCCTGCTGCCTTTACCTTCTGATGGCCATGCCTCAGCCAAGAATGAACACATTTGCAAAACATGTAGCGCAGATTGGCTGGTCCATGAGGCACTGTTAAGTGGTTGCTTAACAGCACCACCAACAGGGAGTGGCAGATAGTTCCATATTGCAGAAAGTTATTGGCATTAACTAAACTGATGGGGGGTGATGTGCAAAATCAGCAAAAAGGCCTTTTGCCCTATGCTATGAGATGTTCTCACAACATATTTTTAAGCAGTTACTTTAGTGTATGAACTGGGGAAGGCTAAATCAAGTGCTAATAAAGGAATATTTTTTCAAGAGGACAGATAAGAGAGTTTAGAAAGTAGGGAGAAATAATGTCAGCATCAGTGAGCTAGCGATGGATAAAGACTGAGGTTGAGATGAAAACGGAGACAGAACCGCAAATTGTAGCTGGCCAGAGATGAATGTGTGTGTGTGGTATTCTGAGCATAGAACATGCATTATGAGAATGCTCATAATGTAACCAGGGAAACTGGGCAGCAGCTGATAGGAGAGATCGGAGGAAAGAAGAAGCATTTGTGAAGGCTGGGGTGTACTTAATCCTACTTAGAAGCGTTGGCTGTGTTTTGGGCTGTGCAAAAACTAAGGAAGTTTTTCTGGGGTAGCACACTTGTAATAAGGACTAATCACAAACCTCTAAAAGAGATTTTGGAAAAGAAAGGATTGGCTGTTGTACCTGGAAGGATTAGAAAGTGGGTAGTGGCTTTACAGGAATTTCGTTTTGAGGTACAGTACATAGCTAGTGTAGAAAATAGCACTGCTGATTGGTGTTCAAGGTTAGTGAATGATATTCCTGAGGTTGAAGAGGATATCAAATGTGAGGAAGATGATTTTGAAGTATGTGTGGTAAGAGAGGGAATAATCAAAGAAAGGTGAATGGGTGGCAGAACTAGAAAGGGGCGAGATATTACAGCAGGTGGTATGGAAGATCGGTAATGGGTGGAATGGTAGTGAAAAAAATGATCAGCTACTGTGTGGATTCTTGAGAATTAGAGATGAATTATCCTCACAAGGTGGATTATTACTGAAAGGGACAAGATTGGTCCCACCATTGAAATTAAGAGAAGAGTTAATATCACTAGCTCATGAGAGTCATCTTGTAATTTCTAAGACTAAAGAGAGGTTGAGACTAATGCATTGGTGACCAGGAATGAATGTTCAAATTGAGCGGTGTGTTAGGAAATGTGTAGAGTGTTCTAGAGCAGATAAAACATTTATGTGTAGGGTTCAACCGATGAAAGTGAGGGAAATACCAAGGGAACCATGGCAAGAAATTTCAATGGATATTCTAGGTCCCATAAGGCATTCCATCACACAGACAAATACATAGTGTTAATGGATTTGTACTCAAGGTGGCCTGAAATAGGAATTACTACCTCTGTAGAAACACATGATATTATAAACTTTCTTGACCAAATCTTCGAAAGAGAGGGATTTCCATCTTTCATCCTTACGGTTAATGGTGTGCAATTTGTTTTGCACTAAATGGAACAGTATATAAGTGACAGGGGCATTAAGCACAAGAAGGCCTCTCTTTATCATCCAGAAACTAATGGCATGGTAAAGAGACTGAATAGGGTGTTGAAGGAAACTGTACAAATGGCTTTGGCAAATAACAAGTGTTGGAAGGAGGAGATATTTTTCAAGATTAAAAATGATTGACTCCTCACACAACCACTGGTATTTCACCATTTGAGTTATTTAAGAGGAGAAAACCCAACACGCTTATCTGTCCTGCATGGGTAAATGACAAGGTGGGAGAAAAATTGGAAATTGTAAGTAATGATGAAAAGAAATGTGAGAGAGAACAGAAGAAAATTTCAGAAAGGAAAATTAGATTTGATAGACGGGAAGCTGTAAAAAAAAAAAAAAAAAAAAAAAAAAAGTAGAGGTTCAGGTGGGTGATCTTGTCAAGGTGAAAAATCCCCGTTTGGGTCTTTCAAAAGATCATTCTAAGTTTTCTGCTCCTCTCAACGTAACAAACGTTTTAGGGAATGCCATAAGGACGAAGGATCATAGGATGTGGAATATTGGAAGAGTAGTAAAAATCAAGAATGAGTTGGACATTGTTGAGAAAGACAACTCAGTCACAAATTGAGTGAGAGGAAGGAAGGTTCATGAAGATTATCCAGAATTAGGAAAGAGTGCAAGAGTTATTAGGCGTCCAAAATGTCTGGAAGACTTTGATTTTTTTTTTAATTGTTGGTGTTATTTTCTTTATGTACTTTTGTCATATTAATTTTGTTGTTATAATGGTAGGAGGGAGGTGTGTGGTATTCTGAGCATAGAACGTGCATTATGAGAATGATCATGATGTAACCAGGGAAACTGGGCAGCAGTTGATGGGTGAGATCGGAGGAAAGAAGAAGCATTTGTGAAGGCTGGGGTGTACTTAATCCTACTTAAATAAATCTGGAGACATCTTTAATATAAAATCGTCTCTCTACATCTTTTCAGTGTGCTTCAATGAAAGACCTAAAAGTCCAACAATATCAGTCCTCTGCATCACCTTCATCAGCAGTGCACGCTAAATCATCGAACATGCCCAACATAACTGATTATGTTCATCTTCCTTGGACAATGTTAGTCAAGGAGTGTTCCGGGAAGTTGTGCCGTTTCACAAATCCCAAAGTTGGCATAAAAACAGTATACTTGCTGTAGATAAATGTTAGAATCCAAAAAATGTTACCTAGTGCTTAAGGGCAAGGCTAGATTTCTCAAAAAGGAGGGTCTCAACTGCAATACAAAAGTCATGCAGCTGGAATGACTGATGAGAAATTTGAACAAAGTAGTTTGCGAGTGAAGGAAGACTCCATAGTAGGCAAAACATCTTAGGCGTTCAATGGTCTAGAGGCAACATGATTGTTTAAACTTATTCACCAGCTCTGTTAAAGATGCCAGATCTGAAACATGAATGGGAGCAAATTTTGTGGCAGCAGAATTGCGGAGATCAAACAAAAATTGCCATTTTGATTCAGGGGCAGTGGCTGAAGAGCCAAATGACATTCTCTTTGAAAGGATCATTCAGATGGTACGAATTTCACTGGCGAACTATACGACTACACTACGAATGCTCAAAGTGGGATAATGGATGACAGAGTAGGGTGAAAAGGTGAGCAGGAAAGATTATTAACTCATTAGATTGGTGGAAGAGAGAAAATGAGCAGGTTATCTGGACACTGTGCAAGAGTTGAGAGTAGCTCATGGCTCCAAAATTATCAAAAAACCCTTTGTAGGGACCATGTACAACATCGGACCATAGACTGATATCTTCATGTACCTCAATCAAGAGAGTGGTTAGCTGAATAGCTGCAGTCAAATCTAGAACAGTAACTGAAAGTGGAAGGAATGGGAGGAGGAACCTGATGGCAGGTAACAAAATATATATAAGTTCCCTGAATCACTGAGGTTTTGCTAGAGTGGCATCAATGGCTGCTTTGTGCAAGAAATACTTAAAAGAAGCCAAGACTGCAATCACTACGGACAGTGGTAAATCTTGCACTACTCCATTTAACTAGGACCGAGTTGAGAAAATATAAACTCACTTACAAATAAACACACCTTTTACTAGACCTTTTTGTAAAAAATCTAGCGCACGATTGAAACTCAGCTCCAAATGTGATGTTGACAGGTTTTCAATGATGTACCCAAGCTACTTCCGAGGCAGGGTATTTTCATTTTCATCTGCAAATTACTCTTTCAGTGCGAAAAGTCACATGAACAACATAGGACTGTAATCTAGCACCTCAGACACAAAAAAATTAAGTAAAACCCTATATGTAGAAATGCGACATTCAATACTCTTTAAAATGGAAAGATTAAATATCACTGCCAGGTCTATTTTAGCGTTGTTAACAAAACGGAGCAATACAGTTCAATCGATTTAATAGGCAGGGACACAATTTTGTGACATGGTCGTTGTACTTATTAGACACCGAATAAATGTATTTCTGATATTAATATTACTTCTTGAGTTTAAAGTTTCCAAGCTGCCTAAGATATTTTTTTAATCATCCTCAAGTATGCATTGTTTTTATAGATAGCATTGGGATTATTAATAGTAAAAACTACTTTTTGTTTGCGCCCGAAAAAGTTTGCCGAATAAGAACACTAAAACAAAGGTCTCTGTTACTCGAGATACAAGTCTTTTCACTAGTGACACAATGGTATATTATCCCAATAAAACTACTTTTGTACTAGCTGGGAGTGTAACCATCATCACTATGTAAGGCGGCTGTTGGGCAAATGATTATCAAGTACTGCACGGAGCAAATATGAAAGTCCAGGAAATCTTAGTTTCTCTACTAAGCCGTCCAATAAGCGTACACGAGTACTAATTATGAGTGCAGTTTTCAGCCCTGTTTTTACAGGATGATCCAGTGGCGTAATAGAGGCCATCACATCCCCTACGGTGCAGGTGGGCTCCCGCACTCCAGGGGGCCCCCTCAGCACAGTACCCTGGCCTGACAGCTCCTGAGTGAGTCCGGGCAAGGGCCCCTTCATGTAGATTGCAGTGGGGTGGGGGCCCTCAAGTTTTGTTACACCCCTGCGAGGATCATTTACAGGAACAATGTCAACTACTCATTTTTAAGTCTGGCTTGACAGCACATGTGACTGGAGGACCTAAAGATACAACGTCTTTAAAAAATAAATGGATGATAAATCTCTTTTACCGCATGTTATTGGCTGTTTCAGTTTTTCATTTCACCTCATAAGGAGTGCTGGCTTTGGGACTATTTTACAATTCAAAATTAAATGTAAGCATGACACATTACATTAGTTCCGTCAGAGGTGCAGTAATTACAGAAATGAATCCCGGACTCAAAATGCAAGCCAGGCCTATTGGCAATACTTATTGATGAGTATCCTAACAGTCAAAATGAGAATGACTCAGTAACTACCATTCTCGATATATAACGAAGACAGACTAGAACTGACTTGAATTAATGAGCTATTCTTTCTCAGGGACAGGATGTTATCCACTGCAATCATTATGCCTAAGAGTGAAAAGGTGCCAGCAATTCACATAATTCTTGGTGTCCATCACTTGAAAGAGTGAAAAGGAAGGCAGGATAGCGCCAATCTGGGCCCAATGCCTTGCTTTATCTCTTTGGTGCTACTTGTCTCCCCAGGGGTTTGACTGACTGCTCACCGATGGAAGTTCGGTGCTTATACCATAGGTAGCAAGAAACGCTGGATTCTCACCACATTTATAGAGGTGCACGTGCCATGTAGGGGCATTCTGGACACTGAATACGTTTCAGATTAATTATCGTCCCTTGTAATCAACAGAAGGGATTGTTTCATAGGTAATGGCTGGATTGACACAGCCAATGTGTTATTTAAACACAGGATATCCTGCAGAATAATACTCACTAACAGACGTAGCTATTTTGTCTATAAATGTGAGTGTGCAGTGGACAATGGGTCACCCCCCCCAAACAAAAAAAAAGAATAGTAGCTGAAGTGACCAGTGGCGTAGCGTGGGTTGTCAGCACCCGGGGCAAGGTAAGTAATTTGCGCCCCCTAACCCGGGGCAAGGCAAGTAATTTGCGCCCCCTAACCCGTGGATTTTAGCACTCGAGTCTCTTCCAAGATGTTGAGCCCGGTGCGGCCGGCCCCCCCTGCACCCCTCACGCTACGCCACGGGAAGTGACATCAACCAAGGGTAACCTGTCCACCCCTGATATCATCACTGGGATGACCCCGGCAGCCACAAGCAGATGACAATCGGGTCTCTCTGCCCCAGACCACTTGCTTTTAGGGGGCCCACGCTGCTGTTACAAAATATTTTTAAACAATAAAAAAGCACGACTGACCTTTTCCTTCAAAGCTAAGGTAGCCACACCACAAGATGGCACCATGTTTTCTCTTCCCACAGAGAACATGATTATCCTAATTGCCAGGTGGTCATTAGATATTAAACCAAAAAAAGGCCCTTCAAGAGTTTTTGGACTAGGCCCCACAAAAGCTTTTGGCAAATTCGTCACTTGATGATATCCATTCTTCTCTCTGCAGTAAAAAGGAGGATAACGTCAACAAGTCAGTTTGAATATTTTTTGTTTTTAAAAGAAAAAAAAACTCGATTTCCACAAGTCTCACTTCATGGAACTAAATATGTGCGGAGATCTCATAACTGAAAGCTAATATCTTGGGTGTAAACAGTGCTTTGAAGTTGTAACTGTGAAGCGTAAGCACTATACAAACTTTTTATACCACATAACGAATACAAATTAAGTAGTGACAGGTAATATTGAGAGATACTGGTAAATGGCACAGATGAATTAAGCTCCTCTGATGCAGACCTGGTGATTATGCTGTTACATCACTCAACTTCCACCCAAGATCCGAAGCCCAGATCCTCCTTACTACAGCAAATTATATTAGGCCTTTTATTTTTTGTAGAACAGCCTCAAGTCTAGTACTACATTTTGTGTGGTAAGAAGTGAAAAATGCCAATATAGTGGATCACAATGTAAGTGACATTTCACTTTTCATAATCTCTGCTTGTCAGACTCCCACAGCTGGCCAATTAAAGTTAAGCCCTCAACTTCAAGGCTTTTTCGTCATTTTTAGACATTATGAGACTTCACCTGCAGGATTTGCTTCTGCCTGTATACAATCTGTTTTCAAGTACTGTACTCCTTTGCAATTTTACCTGATGCTTGTTCCCGTCTGCTTCCTTACAATAAGAACATTTATGATCTGAGCACTGAAAAAAAAAACCTAAATAAACAATCAAATAAATATTGATATAATAAAGTAGTGCCCTGCTCAAAAGGTAAAGGAAACGAAGTACAATATTCGCTACTGTTTTACATGGGATCCTACAATTATATTTTTGAGTATTCGAGTAATGGTGTTTAGATTATATCTGCTGGTAATAGCCTCAAACTTCTACCTGCTCCCATCTTTATCGCCAGCTTCACCCACATTACTGCCCTGGAATAAAAATAACCAATACACTAGATGACTAATGGAGTAAGGAGTAATCATGTTGCAATTGACATACAGCAAGTAAAGCAATTACAATTAAATTTAAATTATCATACACCTGAAGCACCCCTTCACTGATAACCTTACATTCCTCCCTACAGAATCCCAACCTTAGCTCAATAAGCCATTCAACAATTAAATAGTTTTCCTTTGGACTCTCAGACCCCTTCCATCCAGTACGTCAGACACTGCGCAAATTAATGAGACCAGTATTATTTCAGGATCATAAACCTAAAATAAATCTAAATACGCTACACAAAGCATAGTGAGAAATCCTACTACGTCTGGCTGTTCTATCAGAGAAAAGAAATTCACAGGTTTTCTTGCAAACCAAACAGCACTCTAACTGCTAGGTTCGAGGAAATAGTGCAACCTCACAGGTTTGAGAGAAACAGTCTGCCATCTGTTAGTAGCAGGCAAGAGAAACACAACACAATAAGCACAGAACCGCCACTACAAGTATGTTGTACTGGAATATATGAATAAACAATGCATTTTCCTCACCCAGTAGCTTTTTTTAGTTCGACAATGTGTAGTTTTCGAGTAGAAATCAGGTATCTTTTTTCCACTAGGAATGGTATTGCTTTGTGTTACCATGTTTGATTTGTTTGCTCCACCCCTCCCCATGTGGGTCGTCATTACATATAGTTATTATGCCCAACCTTGTAGCCAAAGGTTGTACTTGTATTACATAAGAAAGCCATCCATTCAAGAACTATGATGACAATTACACAAGACTACACAAAAAAGCTTTAGCAGGAGAGGGACAAATCAAATATTTATTCCACGAAACCAATAATCACTCTTGGTTCGGAGGGATCCATCTATTATCCTTATTTATTATATTTATAACTGTCCACACACATCTCAAGGTCAGAGAAAGACATGCTATCTATAAACAAATGTCACTACAGTGAAACTATATACACATATCTATACATATTTACAAAAATTCACAAACATATAAAATACATAAAACATATGGTATACAAACATATTATATATGCCCTACTCCAACAATTTATAGAATAGTCACAGAAAAAAATACAATAAACAAAGTGATCAACAAATATATGGTGACCAAGGGTCTTGCACCCAGCTGTATGCTGCCTTAATTTTCTTTATACAAGGAAGCAAAAAGTGCTATATAACTTTTTTAACAATGAATTAATTGTTTGCTCAGACTCCTTGGACCCATTGAGAATATGTCAAAACAATTACACAAGACGGCATCACTCTGTAAACCAGTTCTCAATACAGAATGCTGCAAGGCAGGCACCTGGGCCCCATATTTTCACTTTGCACACACACTGAAAGCCAGCTTGGGTTTGCGAGTTGTTCTACTGTAGGCAGTTAAGTCGTGAGAAAGCAACAAGCCTCTAGCTTGCATGTAATCGTTGCAAGACTGATTAAATACGTAACCACTTGAGATTGAGACAGCGGCACTAGTGCTGTACCTGTAGACTTGAGCATCACACACACTGAAGGCCGAAGGATGGACATGCCGTCCCATTCCTCAACTCTCACTCAGACAACTTTTCAGTGACCGTGTCTGAATTAACCCTACAGCAAAGGATCTATAAGACATTGCATATGATGGCTGTCGCCAGTAGGTACTGGCCAAATCTCATGACCCCCACATCAAAATCCCCACTCGTTCACGTGAATATGAATCTATCACAGACTAACTCACAGAAGAATACCCAACAGGGTGAAAAGTCTGCTTGAAAACCTACTGCTGTGGTGGCCCAGTGCATTCAAATAAACAGCCAGATTAACTTCTTTCCAAAATTTACATGCAGCTAAATCCACTCCACATCAAGCAGTTTTCATCTTCATTCATATGCACACTCTCTTAGAGCAAACAAAGTCTTTTTCAAAATGGAATCATCGCACAATATTTAAGGAGAAGTCCAGAGACTCGCTGATAGATGCTGTTGTTGTGTAAGATGGAAATGTTTGGTTTCCATCTTAAACAGAAGGCACACCGCAAGGAAAGAAATCTGGTGTCAGCACAAATGTTATTTATCCAACAGCAAAGGTTGGATTTGGAAAGAATTTTCAAAAGGCTAGCCCTGGAGATGCACCCTTCCAAGTTCTCAAAGTATTCTTTAAAATAGCAATGCCACCCAAAAATGGTGCTTTCCATCACGGCAAAGTATATCTACTGACCAATCTGTAATGCTTAAAACAGAGATGAGCTACTTCCTACAATTACTATTACAGATGTGCTCTAAAATACTCAAACAGGGTGTTCCACCTTAGTATGCTTAGTAGAGGAAAATGATTAGTACTTGTTGCTGAAACCTCATATACAGTGTCTTAAAAAAGCATTTGCAATGCAATGGGTCTCACGTTTGATTGAGTTACAGCTATTAGTGTTGTAAATTCCTAGCTGGATTTTTCTTGCCAAATAAATTGAAAATGAAAAGTAAAACAGTTGACATAAGCGAGCCGATTCAAAGCGCCACGGCCGCCATGAGCCTGAGCGCAAAGGAGAGGCACAAAAGGAAAAAGCAGTCAAACGTATCGGCAATTATGCAATTAACAACGGTAATAAACGGATATTTATTCTCTGAGGACCTGCTTGTTTTGTTTATGTCATTAAGTTTTCATGTGAAGAAGTTAGACGCGAAGATATTTAACCAGAACCATAGCACAGTGGCGTGCAGTGAGCAGAAGTGTAATAAAAAAATTATTGTATCAGCCCGTTGTTATTCATTACAGAGATTGTAGCAAAGATAAATAAACAAAATAAAATATGCGTTCATAAATTAGTGATCAAAAATGTTCTCTCCAGGCAGTAAACACTTTTTTCGAACATCAGTTACAGCATTATGGAAATAATGTCATGTCTGCAGTGTTGTAATGCATATGGGAATGTAAGTTCATTAAACACTATTGGCAGATTAATTTGATCAGGCTACATTTATTTACATTGTATGGCACACGCGCACACACACACACACACACAAAGAAACAAGCACGTTTTCTCTATGCTATTTTTATCACTGCATCACAGCTGATTTAGCCACTGGCAAACATCACTGTAAATCAGAAATACATAACCCCTAAGAAAGCAGTAAGCATAGAGGGTGGTCTCTGAATGTAAATCTAAATATCTTCAGCATTGGCCAAGTGAAGGTGACTCTCTAAAGGTCATGAAAGAAGATGTGCATAAATGGCCAAACTTCCAGCTTAACTGAATAGCCCAACACGCTGCAATAGCATTTCTATTCTTTTTGTTCTGGCCCAAGACATCAGACTTATTACGTTATGCATTACTCCTTCAGAGTGTGCTTGGTGAGGTTGCATTTAAGAATTTATCGCAGGACACAAAAACGAGAAATGAAGAAACAGAAGCGCAAACCTTTATCTAACCCCCACCCTCCTCTAAGCCACGGTCACATTATATGGTTTTTTGATGCGGGAGGGCTCCGTTAGTTAATCCGCTCACTCAACCCTCTGTAATGTTTTAACATACTTTCAACTTCTGAATGAACCACCCATTTGTTGGCTTGCTATTTACAAAGCATTTGCTAACGTACTGCCCACATAAATCTAGTGTAAATTAATTGCCGCAGAAAACTGTCCGAACCAACAACATTTTCTTCAGTGGATATTTTTTTTTCATCAGATTGAAATAAAAATCACATAAAGCTTTGTACCAAAATATTAATACCTATAAAGTCGATTTGTTTTTAGGTTAAAGGCTAAAAGAAAAAATAGGCTTTCAGTTTCTGCACTATTTTCAAGGGGAAATATGTGCGTAACCCCCATAACTCCTAATTGGATTTTATTAAATTATGAAAAATGTCATTTATTTTTCCATTCTAAAAATGAATATAAAAATGCAAATTGATCTAAAAGTCAGCCTCATGGAAAATTACAATTCTAAAATCGGGTTTGATGGCGCAAGGGCTCTTGTAATACACCTAGGACACTTCGAATCAAAAGTAAATAAAACAGTAACCATCAAACTATCTTTTTTCAAAATTCTGGGGAGACATGAATGTTTTTATATATTGAGCCAGTGGACCCCAACCTGCAGACGTGACTCTGAAGTCATCCCCATCGCTGTGTAGACCGAGGTCTGGCTCAGAGGATGAAAACAAAACCTCAGAGCTGGAGAAAAAGCAACAACAAAAAACAAGCTCTTGAGGAGAGACGAGATGACTGCACTATAGTCTGAACAGAAATTGGAAAATAAGGCTGGAAAAAGTATTTTATTTTTATTTTAACAGAATTAAAAGTCTTGCAAGCATTCTTGCCTTGCATTACAAGGAGCAGAGCAGCCTGAGAAGATTTATTGCCCCAATAAAGGAGATAAGCAATGCCCTGTGTGCTATGTCATAAGTGCTGACAGGGAGGGGCCCTGGAGAGAGAGACTCAAGATGCAATGGGAGGCTGGGCAAGTTTCACATCATTGCTTCTAGGTTTAGCTACATTCTAAAAGAAAGGGCATACTGTGGCTTTTGTGAGCAATGAGCTAAACAACCAGGTGTTTCTTTTGTAAAATAAGCTTATTTTAGAAGCCAGAGGTAAACAAGGACAGCACTGGAATAAAGCCAAAACAAATGTCAGTGACATGGGAGGAGGTCGGAGGAACGGAATTCTGAAATAAAATGCAGGCAGTTACCAGTCTAAAACACCCACAGTGAAAGGGCAAAGGGCATACACCAAAGAAATAACAAAAATAGTCAGTCAGAGAAACAGATAAAGAAACCAAAGTGGAATAATACAGTAGTTGGTCACTGACCTGAAACAGAAAAAGGAGGGAGAAAAGGGCAGAACTGACCACTAGCAGTAAGAATCTTTAAAGGATACTGCAACCAACAAATGAAATTGCTTTAAGCCATATAACGTATACACAAGGTTGAACGCTTACAAAGGGGCATTAGCTGAATCCTGAGGCCCAACTGATCCAACCAATTCTTTAAATGGAGACACTGACCGACAGTATATCACCAAAGGGTTCTCCCCATAGTTTCAGTGATAGCTGCCTTACAGGAAAGGTTGGAGTTTTACCCAATTGATAAGTTGGAAGATGAAACTATCACTGGGGCAGTGGCAACCAGTTGTACCACACTGAGTGTCACACCTCCATCATTATAACAGAGCTTTGTTCTACAATAAACATTTGTGCAGCACTCAGGACCTGTTCACATCAGCTCGACAGAACAGAGGATCCAAGCTACGGTTGACTATGGAATTTTATGCCCAACATCCTTGACTGTTGAGGACACAAAACTATTCAATTCGAAGCATGTCACATTTAGACATGTAAGAAAACAGATGCCGTCAAGCATTTAATTATGAGGCAAAAAACGGTTTAACTGTTAAACTTCATATTGCTTCACCTAAATGGATTTCAGCAAGAGCCCAACCCTATTGTAGTCTAACAGACCTGGTACAATGCTAATTGCGGATTTCAAAAATATTAATAAGCAATGAATAGATTATGCCAAAAATGCCAACTTTAATGAGAGTGTAAAAAGAAGCTCTAAACAAGGTCATTTGCAATTCATGCCCATTCCACCTGTCTTCACTGAGCATCTCCTTGTGAACATCCACAAAATTATCATCACAGTGGATAAAATAGAATGTGTAGCACATATTCATCTTCATATTTACTGAAAATGCATACCATATTTTGAGTGAAAGAGGATACAAATTATTGTCAAATCAGTTAATTGATTTTATGTCAAAATTGTCTTGCAAATTCATTCCACTGAGCGATCCTGAGCAGAAAAAGCAGAATGATAACTATTCTTTTCACAGATTACAAACTGTGAAATAATAGAACATAAAATCCAAATATATTAAGGAACTGCTAAGGCTCTCTAGGTCACATTCCTGCTAATTACCGTTTAAAGACAAAGGGGCATTTGTATCCTCAATAAAAACTGGAACGCTCATCTCAGGTTATTTTGTTCACTAGACAAAAACACCCCATAATATTTCAATATGGATCAGTAATTCGGGGACCACATCACTTTGACTTTCGTGGATGATAAAAATTGGTTCGATTTCCCGATTTGGATATGGTAGATCACTGTCCGCAGTGGTTTAGATGAACTAAACACCAGGGAATGGGATGTTCTTAGAGTATTTACTAGGGGGTCAGAGTGATTCAAGCAGTTCTGATCACTATCACTTCTTGCAGAGCTGCAGTAGCAGAAGGGATTACAGACACAAGGTTCTTTCCAAGCTCACTGTACGATAGGTCTTCGTGGAAGACCAAGGATCTGTCCATTACCACATATGATCTATCAAACTGAAAACATAGACCTACGAACATGTCAAGCACTCCTTGGTTTACATAGACAGGCCCTTAAAGAAAAATACACTTCTAAAGGTGATCCTTGGAATAATCCCACTTTATCAGGGCTCAAACTGCATTTCCCTAATGAGGCACATCAAACACTAAGTATATCAGTTTCCTTTGGCCTGTCCTTTTTTGGGGTAGGACCAAAGTTAATTTGCAGGTGATTGGTCCCAGACTGTAAACACCCAGTGGACAAAAAACAATTTAAAGAAATGTTTTGTGAGGAAATTCTGATGGTTAAAAATCAACCCAAGCATTTCCATCAATCTGTGACTGTGAAAAGTTGTGTCCTCATGACTGCAAATTATAGAGTAACTCTAGACCGTGCTTTACATTCAGAGAAACCATGCTCCTGGAACTGATTCCTAATTGCCGGTGATTCCCTACCAATCACTTGGAATATCCTTCAGAATTCAATCTTGACAGTATTTTCTTACAAATATATTTTAGACTTAAAACTGAAAATCTAAATTAAAGCTATCTTTCCTCTCAATAACCAAGGTCTACATTCGGATTTTGTTCATGCTATAGACAGCTGCGTTCGACTTGGCGAAAAAATCAGTTATTTGCAAGCTTTTGTGATGAAATATCACTTCATAAAGTTTTGAAACTGCTTACCATTTTCTCTAACTAGCCTCATCTAAAAAGAATATATTTTGGTTTTCTCTAGACGTGCACTTAGATCACAAGTGGTGCCAAGAATTCCCTATCCTTCTGCAAGCCTTCACACATGGTCTTTGGTTAAAAAAGCCAAATTGATACCACATGTGGAAAATGTAATATTCCACAAATATATGTTTCGGCAAGTAAAAAAGAAAGATGGAGTATGTAGCTTATCCTTTAAAATTTAGGTATAGATTCATTTTGGACAGATGCTATTACTTCAATAGATCTATGGAAAAATGTATTTCAGTTTCATTAAGAATTCATTTATCTGGCAATGGCCAGCAGGGTAATCAGGTCTTAAAAACAGCAAAGGAAACTTATAGCTTTCTTCTATTATCCTTAGGAGATAGGAGAGTGAGTGATCCCTCCAGTGTTACTAGTTAACAGCACAGTCGTGTAGCCGTCAGGTGCATCATTTAGGCCTAAAAAGCATGCACTCAATCGAAAAGTTGGATTATGTTTCTTACTTCAACCAATTACATACCCTGAGAAGTTTCTCAGGAGAAAGATGATAGCTCTAAGAAAACCTCCAAAACTTGAAGACGAAGGACCGCTTCAATTGAATGTAAATAGCCTGTGCAGAATTCCCTTCAATATCATAAAAGGATCATATACAACATGCTTGTAACACTGTTAAAAAAATTGAGAAACGTATTTTAATCTGCATCAAAACAAATTGAGCCTAACTACTGACGAAGTTATGCTGAGGACATATATAGAGCACCTTACACTGATGTGCATCTAGGTGGGCCTTTTAGGAGGGAGGCTGCCCAAAGAGACAGTGTATGTTTTTCTAAGGAAAGAGCAAATTGTACATTTCCTTGCAGATTTTGGATCTTTAACAAAGTTCAGCATATTTCCCATCTCTGCTCCATTTCCAAGAGAAGAGAAAGCCTTCAAGAATATTAGAAAACATTTTGATAAACCCAGAGCCCATTAGGAAGGGCCAATGCGGCAGCTCCAAACATAGGTGAGCAACACTGAAGGTTTTGGCGGAGCCATTAAGTTAGTTAAAAAATGGCTCAAAGAAATCTTAGACTAAGCAGTGAATAGGTGCATAGTAAGCATTTGCAGTGAAGCCACCCGCAGTAACAGTCAATCAGAGCATGCTCACTTCGGCCCACTAAGACTAAATCAAAAAGCTCCTTGTAGATAACAAGGGCAACCCCACACAAAAAAGGCAATGGGGAAAGGTACACGATTGGTGCAGAGACCCTTCCATCAAACCACAGATGCGTACAAAAGGCGTATGCTAAGGCAGCAATCCCTGTTGAGGAGCGAGGAGCAGGGTGCCGGTGTCGGGGCGGGGACAGCCATGAATATGTCAATTAGCTTGCTTTCCAAACATTCAGGAATGTTGACAAAAATATAGTTAAGGTAAATTGATTATTGCTGATGCTGCATTGCTACTGTATATTCTGAAATTTTACATTTTGTTCCCCACACAAAACATAAAACTATTTTCTTACATATGCAAATAGGGTTCAGGGAATTTTGATAACAGCAACTTTTATATCTATCAATAGAGCTCATAAACTATTTCTTGAAGCCGTAAAATAGTCAATAAACCATTGCTAAAGAACAGCGCTCATTCATCACACGTAGGGAGCTTCTGTGCTTTTCCAGAAAGAGGACACTAAACACCAATAGGCGGCCTACATAAACCCACGACTCCTCCATCAATCACACCAAGATCTGTCGAAAAACGAGAGCGCACGTGCTCATTTACGAGTGGCCCCGATATAAGGGACTTTAAAACACAACCCGTTCATTCTCACACAGAAGTAGAGCATCGGGGAGCCTTTAAGCTGTATTGCGACAATTAACAACTCGACAATCACAATGCATGTGGCTAATGGCATCTCGAGGAAAAACAGCTTCTCCTGCAGACGAAAATAATAATTAGCTAAGTCATTTTTGCTACAATTAGCCCTTCTGTGTGATTAGCTTCTTTCACACCGTCGGGTGGCCTTATCCAACAGTGCACCTGTTGCATACCTAATTAACAAGTTCGCGCCTACCTTCAATTTTGCACCTTATTTAATTTTAGAAATTTGTTATTTGCTTATGGCGGGGCTTTAAACAACCACGACAGTTAAACTGTATGTGTAAATAACAAAAGTATTGAAAAGGCAACAAATCTCAGAAGGTAGGACCTGGGTTTACCATAAACTAAGCAAGTACTATGAAATTATATTCCTACGGACGTCGAGCGAATAAAAGGAGGCAACCATCTCGGCTGACGAGAGATGAGATACTGCTAAAAACGGGTACAAATGGAATTTAGGCAGGAGTTAGGAACAACCAAAAAATCGTTGTCATACACAATTTGGCCATACTCTTACCAAAAGCATTTGGCGTAGGTACTATTTGCACACCATTTACACTGTTCTGGAAATTAAGCACAAAAATTCTATAATCGTCTGTAATATGTTAAAGTTGGATTTTGCCCCCAATCGGGGTTACATGAAGCCTTAACATGCTTATCGGTCAATATTTCCTAATATTAAAGATTATTCCAGAGTATATCTGACACATTATGACATAGACCCAAGGCCAATTTACAGCCCACCAGTGGCAAAACTTGGATGTCTTACAAAACCAAGATTATCATAAAATGGAAATGAGAATGTCTAAACAATATTGCTCAAATCATCATTTTTGGTAGGGCATTGCCCTCCATCACTCATTTTCAACCTCCAAACAAGCAAAATAGTTCTCTGTTGAAGTTCAATGGGATCTCTCACATTAAACAAATCCCCCACCTAAAAATGTGTTTTCTATTTCCTTTGATTTCAATGGACTCACACTCCAAAAACCTTAATCTCATCTGACTTGGAGACTAAAAATGTTGAGAAGTTGTCTAAACCCAACACAGTACTCACAATGAAGGGAATGACAGATAAATAATTTGTCAAGTCCAGGTATATTCTACAAGATTACACTTAAGCCACAAAAAGTTCCAACAAGCTTGACATCACAAAAGGTAGGACAGGCCTAACATTTTCAGGTCATAGAGAATGACCACCCTTTATCTGTTTTTATCATTCAAACCCCAACCTGTGTTACTTAAAAGGGAAACCCACACCCACATCAGATGCACACGTCATCTGTGTGGTTCCTTTGCATCACTACCATATTTCGGATGCATGGTGAGCTCCGTAAGGTACTTTTAGGAGAGGTCAAAAGTGTCTCTATATCAATCTGACACACTTGTAAACAAAGTTCAGACATCAACTATGAATGTGTGAAGCGGTACTCATAGCCCTCCCTCTAAGTGAAGTTCTCGATCAGGTCCTGATTAAAATATATGTTTTTGATTTTGGTCTTGCCTCCCTTTCACATGATTAAAAACAATATCCAACAGAGATTATGTTACGAATATCAACTGGTATTATCTACATGTTTCTGTCCCATGGAGCGCCCATCCAGGTGTCTTGGGCATTCTTCAGGACAGATCCCCATGTGTGAAGCTTTTTACTTACTTCTGTATGCTATGCTCTTACTTAAGTGCTGTACTGCGAGACAAAACAAGCAAATAAGCTAAACTTTCTTTGGTGTGTATCCAAGGTAATTTTCTCTGCAGCTATATCAAGGTGAACAAGTGATGGATCTTTTTTCCATGATCCAATGAGTCAGTGGTCATTCCTTGTTTTGTGCCCATTGGAAATAAATATTAGTGTTTTTCACAAGCAGAGACATCTGTTCATGAAAGGTAGTTACATATTATAAGAACTGATGTAATGGAGCCTGGAAAACAGTGTGTAGCCTCTTAATAAATGTATTTGTTTTTTGCTGTGGCTGAGTAGGTTTAATGAGTGAGTGAATGAATACAGGGTGGATGGCTAAATGGTTAAGTGTGTGAATGAGTGTAAAGAGCTAGTGGATGAGTGCATGAATTATTCTTACAAAGCTGAGGCTTCAGGCAGCAGTAGTGACAAAGTTATTAAAGTGGTAATAACTGCACACTATTACGCCAATATAGCATCACACCGGCGGGGAGCACACTATGCTTTTAATATGTCAATAATTACCTCCATTAGGCCAACCTAAACAATATTCAGGAGTGAGCACCACCATGACAACAATGCCCTCAATGTCAGGAATTACACATTATAGTACATGTCTAGCTTTACCCAATCACTGCATGTTTAGATTTGCACAATCACTGATTAATCTGGGAAGTATGGTCAGACTGCACTTCCGAATCTTGGCTGAATCACCACATTTCCTGCATCATTCAATTTTCAATTTATATTTGCATTTGTTCAGAATCAGGGCCTTAGCATACAAAGATGCAAAACAAATTACAAAAATTAAAAAAGGTGCTAAGATTGCAATTGGTTGGATAATAAAATAAATGCCCTCTAATCCAGTAGTTTGGTCACTCACTGTCCACTATGGCCTGTTCGGATGTGTCAGAAGTCAACAGTTATTCAGTTTACAAAGCATGGTCATATTCACCAAGGTGCCTATTCAAACTCTTACCCGGCCCTATAACGTGAGCATAAATTCTTGCTCAACTCCAGACGGGGAAGCCTGGAGTGTAACAGTGATGCCCAACAAAACAAATGGGGTTCAAGTGGCTGTTATGGAGTGGTGAGCTATCTTGGAAACATCTTTCAGGGGCTGGAGCTAAAAACTATCTAAAGGGCAATACCTGCAACAGGCTAAGTATTTAGAGCTCACATGTACCTGGAAGCAGGTGTGGAGGTAAATGAGCCAAACAAACTCAAACCACCCTGCCCTCCGTTGGCTAAAAAAAAAAAAGTACAGGCAACTTCCTTTAAAACATTATTGGTACTAGGTGAATCACCACCAAGTTAATCACCATATGGAATCCTGTTGGATTTGTTGGCGGCGTTTGATACTACTTCGCCCCCTCATATTAGCTCATCGCCTGCATCAGGTAGGCCTGAGGGGATCAGCTTTGAATATTCTGGTGACATTCTTCCAAGACAGAACTCTATTAGTCAAAAATAGGGATTTCAGTGCAGCTCCTTTTCAGCTCCCTTGCAGAGTCCCACAAGGGTCCTCCTTAAGCCTGACCCTTTGTAACCTGTATGTTGCACCTCTGGCGGAACTGGTTCGCTCCTTTGACTTCCAGGTGTCCTCCTATGCAGACAACACCCAAATAATAGTTTCTTTCCAAGATAAGATTCACAGCTAACAGATTCCAATCATGCATGAGAGCAGTCAAAAAATGGATGGACCAAAACTGGCTAAAGATTAATGAGGACAAAACCGAGGTTATTACTTCGGTGTGAACCCCTCCATCTGGAACTCAAACTGGTGGCCGGAGACCTGTGTGAGTTTACCGGCTTCCTCTTCAGTAGTTAAAAATCTTGGGATTGCCTGTGATTCAGCTTTAACTTTTGACACCTAGGTGAATAGAGTCACCAACACCTGTGTTTGGCTCATCAAGATGTTAAGGAAAGTTCTCCCCTTCTTCCCTCAGGAACTCAGAGTAACAGTAGTGCTGGCTCTTATTGTGTCTAAGCTGGACTACTGTAACACTCTCTACCTTAATATTAATCAAGTATCTCTAAACAAGCTACAACTCATTCCGAATCAGGGCGTTCAGTTAGTACTTGGCTTAGCCAAGTTTAAATTGGCCAAGGGGGGCATGAAGGAGTTACACTGGCTGACAATCGGGAAGCGCATCATTTTCAAGGCGCTCTGTATGGTTCACAAGGCCCTCCACTTTCAAGGCTCCCGATACTTACAAGTGTACTCCCAGCTGCCCTTTAAGATCATATGATCTCAAGCTGGCACGACCTTCAAGGACAAAAAGAAAAGCTAAATGGGAGGATAGAGCATTTTCAACAGCCGCTTCGAGATTATGAAAATCTCTTCCATTTAAAATCAGAGATAGACCCTTTTTGCTGCCTTTCGTAAGCAAGTAAAAACGTGGTTATTCTTACTTTAGACTTCCAGAGTAGCAGCAGTCCATTATTACCTACTTATCGCTTTGATACCACTGGTCGAAATGCGCTCTATAAATTACCAAATACAAAATACCTCAACTTTCTTAGCATTTTAAGCCTAGAACCTGACCCCACATCGGATTTCTACAAAGCCTCATAACTAATTTCCAGAACAGTTTTAAGGCTTGATTTGTTTAGTTTGCCATTTACTGATTCTGCATTACACCACTGTTTGTGACATTCAGTGGTGGGGCCACCCTGCAGAATATGTTGAGACTCCATACTTCGGAGTTTCTTTTGCCTTAGGCTGAATGCGGGGTGTCTGGAGGGTGGGGTCACACTACCCCACAGAAGCTATATGGGCCCTATTATCCCCAAAGCAAGGAAGAATGGGGAGCTGTTTCCCCACATTATTCAGTGATGCCGTCCAAGATGTTCTGAGTACGTCACCCCTCAAACATGGTCCAATATTATGCTTGAACATCCCAAGGGTTTAGTACTCCTAGTCCCACCTTGACTAAACTGTTTTCCAGGGGGGGGGGTCTCTGGGTTTATGACAATGACTATTCCTTCAGTGTTTACTTTCTGTTTATATTGGACTAACTGATTGAGAGAGGGTTCACAGTCATGGAGATTTGCAATTGTTTTGCACAACAGTCATGTTTCCTTGTTGCAGTTTTTTGTAGAGTATGGATCAATCTGGTTCTTCGTTTGAAGGCCTTCAGCTCCATCTCTGCTTGCTTCCCAACCATACTCAAGTTAAGTGAATTGGGGAGTGCCATATCTTGGCACCTTACCCTATCATCTGGTAATGCCTCCCTGCCTTCCTCAATCTCAGGATATTTAGGGATAGGGAGAGAGCTGGAAGCACTAGTTGAAAATTAGCTGTCCTCTGCAGGCTCATCTACATCTGCTTCTCCATATTTGCCACTGGAATGCCATCTGTTATTCAGCCCCATTTCTGTTTGGGCATCCAGAACATGCTGTCACTGAATTTCTTGGATTGTGATAATGTAGTTAGGATTTAATCTCTGGTGACGTGCCACAAGACCGGTCCTTCAACTGCAATAGAACACCATTTACACTTATCTCTTCCTTCCACTGTCTAATGTAAAGACACTGCAATCCACTCTCTGTACACTATGCTTAGCCTGAACTGCCTTGGCTCCGGCAGACGGTGAAGGAGAGCCTATCCACTTACTTGCGACCCTGGTATAATCCAGAGGAGTACTTTTTCCCTTAATTCTAGGTAAATCACTATGTGGAACCTTCTCCTCAAGCTCCTCTCTACTATGGTTTACTGTATGGAGTTTAAGAGGTTTTGCTGGGCTAGTGGTGTTCTAGCCATTTCCAGGTCAGTTGATTCATCTTCTCCCATCCTGGCTGCTCTTTTCCTCGAAATTCAGAAATTCTGATATGCAGCCTCTGCCGTTGTACTTCTAACAGCAGGCCCATTTCAATTCAATCTTATAACTAAATCACCTTACCAGTCTTTGCACCATCACTCATTAATCCTTAGCACAGGTTCAGATTTGCCCAACTACTCAAAAATAAGTGGCTGATTACATATGTATGATCACTCACTATTTCTCCATACATAGGACATTTGCACCACTCTTTAATAACAAATGCAAGCTAACATTTGGCCGAAGACTCAAAAAGTTTGTGGGCATGCCAAGATTTTCATGATCACTCAATAATCCTCAGTGTGTGTTCAGATTTGCCCCATTGCTCAGAAATGCCTGCATTTTCATTTTTGCTCCATCGCCCAGTAATCATTATTTTATGTTAAGATTTGCACTGTAGCACTGTAGTCCTTCCTGCAAATTGACATTTGCACAACCACTCATTAATCCAAAAAGCTTATTTGAACTTGCACCATCATACAGTAATCCTCAGTACAGACCTCTACCTGCATCAACACTGTGCCCAGTATCACAAAAAATATCGCCCACATGACTAATATCTCACCATCATCATTTTGACTTGAACCATCAAGAGACCCAAGTTATGTTTCCATGAGGATCGAAGAAAGTCGGCAGGGGCTGCACTGCAGACTTTAAATGGATTTTCCGCTTAGAGTTAGAGCTGAACGTTTACAGTGGTCAACTTAAAAATCCTTTAAAACTCCACTGTCTGCACTTAGCAACTGCAGGGACAGGGTCAGAGCTCTAGCCACCTCTCTATGAGCTAGAGTCCAGTCAATGGAAACATGCGCACACAGAACAGCCAACACACATCAATACTGACCTACAACATCCCTGCCAATCAAATACTGAGAACCACAACCAGCATTGTCTGGGTACCTCAGTCATTAACTGCAGCACTCATGCCTTCCATGGACTAAAACACATGGCTTCAAAAATGCAGCTGGAATCATGATTATAGAAACCTCTCCTCTACCAATGGGACCTTAACATTATTCTGCAGTATTGATACATACACAAAAAGCTCTATTGACATACATCAATAATGGCCTCAAGCTGGCAAATCACAACTCTTACTCATCTCCTCTTATGGTGAATATCACTAAGTCACGGCCTAGACCTTCTCTTTCAGCCAATTCACATCACCTCAGCTTTTTTTTTTTTTTTTATTACGCTGGACTGTTCACTTTGCATCGACATACTCCTGCCTCCTCATACGACCGTCAGATGGGCTGGCTCTCTGCCAAAAATATGGCTTTCAATAGGCTTTTAAAACTTATCAAGATAGGGCATAGGGCCTGATTTAGAGTCTGGTTGGGCAGGTCCCTCCATCACAAATGTGACTGATATCCCGCCCACCGTATTACAAATTCTATAGGATATTATGGAATCTTAGTTCGGCGGGCGGGATATCCATCACATTTGTGAAGGAGTAACCCCATCCGCAAAACTCTAAATCAGGCCCAGGGTCTCCAACTACCTCTTCCACATCACGTCTCAGTACATACCTACCCGGATCCTGAGATCTCCTTACCACACCCTTCCATCACTCTAAACCAACCGGCACAGCTTCCAAGTTCCCGGTTTTTTCCTCTTAGGTCCGCTTGACTCCCTACCACTAGGCCAGGGTTCTGCAAAGTCAGTCCTGGAAAGCCGGGTCAATACCAGATTTTTTGCATATTCACATTTAGAAAAATGTAGATTTCTGAAACGTCTTTTTTCTAAATGTGGATAGGCTAAAAACCTGGCATGGACCCGACTCTCCAGGACAGACTTCGCAGAACCCTGCACAAGGCATTCACACCATCTCCTCACGAGTTTGCAACTGAATTTTAGACTAGCTGTGTGTGTGTAGTCACTAATATCCCGGTGCAACAGACCACAGCCAAATTCGCATTTTATATTATCCACCTCACTCCAAAAACTCTATGTAAAGTCAATGCTGTATTTAAAATGTAAATGAGTACCACACCCATCAAAACAGCACACAGCTAGCCACAGAAGTGCTGAAAAGCAGCTGCCGGGGGACATACTGTCCTGTCGTAAATAAAACACCAACCCCCCAAAGTGAGAAAAATGTCAGTCCTTTACTTGCTGCAGTGCCTGGACACGGACCACAAGTCACAGGAACTCAAGAGAGGGCACTCTGACTGTCTGACACAGAAAGGAGCTCTTTGGTGTAAACGCAGCTGTTGCTAAACCATGCTGATTGCTCCAGTAGAAAGTGAATGGAGAAAGAATGACGGACTAAGTGCCAAAAAGGCCCCAAGCACAGACAAGACAAATCACCACCATCGTCATTCATCAACTGTCAGGTGCAGCAGTGTCAGCAGAGTACACACCATCTCTTTCCCATACACACAATCCGATCGCAGCAGACATACGACCATCATTACCATCGCTCCCCACCAATAAACAATAAAGCAACGCACACACCCCTAGTCAGCCAATCTATCAAAAAATCAGTTTAGGATTTTATAAGTTTCTGCCCCATTGGGTGGTTGAAACATTTCACTATAACCAGTGCTTGATTTGTAAATAAAAACGTGCTGGTGCCCAAAGCCCTCCTCTTAAACATGTGGCTGCTGCATTTAAATGTTCGAGCACGGAATACTGAGGCAGCGTAATCCCGAAGCCTTCTCGGGCTTCTTCAATTAATTTAAAGCCACTCCCTGCCCTTTCAACTCACTCTGCCAGCTTTCTGCTTTCTACCTTTGGAACGCTTTTTCGTTTTTCTCTTCCTCCTTCTTTCCCATGTGTGTCTTTTGAAGCAGCAAAAGCTTGAGGCAAAAGAATAAGCGCCGGCCCTCAAAAATAAATGCCGCTGCTCAGTACCGGAAACACTAAGCACAAATTAAGCACTGACTATAACTATCATAAAATGCACCACAAAAAAAGTTCTTAGCCTAATGCGCTCTAACAAAATTCGTTTTCACTTTGGTTCATGGTGTATGCCACTCTAGCTACATGTGCATTTTTGTAAAGTATTTTACATTGTGGTGTGCTGGATATGCACCTACATTACATATCCAGCACACCACATTACAAAATACTTACCCGTATTTATACTTTTTTTGCGCCGCATTTGCGCCTCTTTGTGACGCAAAAACGGCGCAAACTTCCAAAATACAATTGTATTTTGGAAGTTTGCGCCGCTTTTGCGTCAAAAAATGACGCACGTGCGGCGCTAAAAAAGTTTAAATATGGGCTTAATTACATACAAAAGCCGCAGGATAGCTCTGTGAGCGACTGCTCGCTGCGGGCAAATGTACTCAGAAGGATGCGAGTTCCAATTCCAGAAACACAAACTCAGGGCTCCATCCTCTCAAGTTATGAAAACCGAGTACCGTTAAATTGTAATCCTTACCCGTGTTAATTATGGCGCTTAGAAACAGATCACTTGTGGTATGAGTCACCATATAAAAGTGTTCATAAGAAAAAATGGATAACAACTTTAAGAAGTTAAACTATACCTCATGATTGTAAAATAATTGATGTGGGGACACCCTGTGTGGATCGCTAAATGGCCATTCAAAAATATTCAGACCAACATTCTGCGCCAATATAGTTCGCTATGATTGCACTCGTTAAAATATAGATTTTGCCAGCATCGTGCAGTTAAGATTATACTCTCTCTTCTTAAAACAAGCAAAGCCAGTAGTACTGAGTTGGTGGCTTACTTTGCTTGTGAATGGCTTCTGTATGAAGGCAGACATTTATGAAAAAGAAGAATTGTAAAAGTTGATATGAAAAACCACACATTGCACCAACTGTCCCTGGCTCTGAAGGGAATTAATATACCTGTGCAATCCCACTCTCTTTAAGTGCACGCTGTGCAAAAACAAAGTGCTGGCTGACTCCTAGGCCCATTCTTTATGCTTAGGTGGGAGGAAGCAAAATGTGAATGACTACACCTGACCAATGGATAAAGTGGACTGACTGATGCCCCTGTAAGTGTGTATAGTATATAAAATGTAATGAAGGACAGGCTGTACTCTGGATTGTGCTGTGCGTGTAATTTAATACACAAAGTGTGCGTGAAGTATAACCAACAACATTTATCTTTTTAATACACTAGCACATACTTCAATATATGTATGTATATATACATACACACACACACACACACATATATATATATACATACATATATATACACATACATACATTACATGAAAAATCCAAATTTTACTGGGATGTAATAGTTAGATTGATGTTTTACCCATACAAAACCATAGGTATCCAAAAGTCATAGTTATACTTATGTTAAGAAACTATAACTCGGTGCCAAAAGTTACTTTCCAGCACGCATTATATTTATACTTATCTGAAGAAACTATAACTATAGCTGCTGAATTTCTATGGTTTTGTATAGTAACTACAATGTCACTGAAACCTTTGGTTTTTTTCAGTAAATTTCTATTCTTTTTAATGCACATTTTAATATAACCACCCCCACACACAGCAAAGGCCGTGCACTGCAGGGGTTGACCACAGGTCCTGTGGCCAATCCACCTGCATGCACACAAACCCATGAGGAGCCAGGCCTTTAGCTGTGCACAGTGAGTGTATGTTAGTAGGTGTTTTTTTTTCTTTTTTTCCCTCAGAGCAACTGATCCTTCACGAGTTCACACCTGGGAGCTGCGCAGAGCCCCACCGTAGATTGGGCGAAAAAAAAAAAATGGCCAACTTTTTACCCAGGAGGTGCCCCTAAGGGATCCCTGCGTGCGTCTTAACTTGTTTTTGCACTTTATGCTTCCCAATCCCCAAGCCAATGCAAGAAAGAAAATTGCAGCCGCAACTTTTCTGTCAGGTTTCAGCCTGCCAGTCAGGGCCTTTCTTTTCCCCTGGATCCGAGGAGGATCCGCAGATCAGCCAGAAAAACAAACTGGGCATTTTATTTGCCAGTGAACTCCTCCATTGTCCTATGGCTTCAGGGTACCTGCATCCTGACCCCTTACATGTTTTCGTACTGTTCCCCATATCATCAACCCCCTCAGCTAATGCGAGACCCAAAATGTCAGCTGCAATTTTTCTGTCAGGTTGCGATCAGCCAATCAGGGACTTGCTTTCCTCCAGGTTCACGGAGGATCCAAGGAGGATACACGCCTCTAGGTATACACATTTATTTTTCCCTCAATAGCTCAAAAAATACTGAATGGATTTACACCAAATAACCAAAAGGTCGCTTTCTGACAAAGAGTTACCTTTCTGCCAAATTTAGTGCAATTCCATTCAGCAGTTCAGGCTGTAGTCGTGTTCAAAATCCCTATGGGAATTACCATGGGAAACACACACTTTTTTTTACCCCCTTTGCCTCGGCCCCCACTTGACAAATCTCCTCGAAACTTACCATCCACAATATGACACAGGAGGGCACTTTTTTAAAAACAATTCTGAAGATTCGTCAAACAGCACCAAAGTTATAGGCAAGTCAACAAAAGCTTTTCCTCTATAAACTATGGGCCTCATTATGTCTTTGACAGTCGGACCAGTCGACTGCCAAAGCAGTGGGGAGGAGGCTGCCGCCATGCCGGCAGCTTCCCTCCAGTGGTATTACGATGTTTCCACCAGGCTGACCGGCAGAAATATTGTACTATGATGTTTCTGCCGGTCTGCCCACAGTGATGACAGTGCGCATCCCAAGGGAAGTCATACCTTTGGCAATGCAGGGCCAACCCGTGGCCCCTATCACTAGCTTTCTGCCAGCCATTTCATGGCGGTACCTTGCCATGAAAAGGCTAGCAGAAACAGGACTCGTGATCAGCACGGTGGTGCTGAACTCAGTGTCGCCGTGGCTGAAAATGACTCAGACCGCCGCCACCCCGTCAGGACCACCAACCTAACAATTAGGCCCTAGGTCCCAACTGTAACTACCTACTGGTGACCGCCTGGAGGGAATATACAAACACACACACATTTTATATATATATATATATATATATGTGAATTGTGAGCAGTATTCTTGTGACTGCATCCAATCCTTTGTTTGGGGAAGCGTGGACACTGGACTGCCGACGTTGGCCGATTTGTTTTCATTCAGTGAACATATCTATCTATCTATCTATCTATCTATCTATCTATCTATCTATCTATCTATATATATATATATATATATACACACACACACACACACACACACACACATACATATATGTAAAAAAGGAAGCAGAGAACTCAGTAGTTCCTAGCTTTAGGTGGGGAACAGCTCCTTTATATGGAGCACCCTACTATATCATCCACACTGAATCTTCTCACCACAAATGTATGTTTTTCTAGCACAGTTTTTAAGCACAGGATGAGCACAGTGCTATTCACACCGCTCGAAAATGACAAAGCCTTTTGTCATTTTTAAAGGAAGGTCTTTAAGTTTAGGATTACAATTTGCTAATTGATGGACGTAAATAAACTGTTGGTATGCGATACAGACCACATAAAATGTGTTAATCCTACCGCAACAGAAACCAGATCGAATTGATCAAAAGGAATCATGTAGAATCATGTACATTGAGACGCTATATTCAGTAGCCATAAGCCGATTATATCTTTGTCTTCAAAACCTGCTCCTCGGACATAAAATATCACAACATTCAGTCACTCTTCTAGATTAAAAGCTTTACTGGGATAATTGAGAACTAGTTCTCTTACTGAGAGCTCTAGGTGATCCATCCCAAAATGGCACTTCCAAAGCGATTAAAAACTTGGTGCAGTAGAATTATGATCCAAGGGACATTACCTGAATAAGACCGCCAAAGACATTTTGAAAGAAAATGAATAAGGAAGATTTTTTACCATGGTCTACAAAGCAAGCCCAATCAACCTGAACAAAATGTCTGGGCTCCTCAAATTTCTTCATGAATCCCTTTGTATGGGGTCAAGAGACAACTTATAATCAAGTGAGGCATAGTTACACTGCCATTGAGACATGGGGAGTTCCATGTCTGGAATTCCCTATGTTAGAGTTCTCTCTCAACAGTGAAATTACTGAAATTACTACTCTTTCGACTGCACTGGACAAAAATGTAAAGAAAACGAGGACAATCACCATTGAGGGGCAAACAGGTTTTATTGTACTGTACTGAACAGGAAAAAGCCTACATGATAAACCAAGATAAATAATGTGTTATTTTTATGCATCAGAACATGAGTAACACTGCACTTGGAGTTCTCATTCATCACGGTTTTGATAACCACGTGGTCCCGCCTGCTTCCTCACCAAGTTAATATTTTTCAGGAGTGAGGAGCTCTTAGAAGCAGATCAGTTCAAATTAAACAAGGTTTGACTTACATCACAAATGTACATTCCCACAAAATGAAGGAGTCCAAGACGGTTCTGTGCCCAACATACCAACATCACCTCATGTAATCCAGACTATCTCAGTACTTTAGAAACTGCTGGGAAACAGGAGGGTTTACTCAAGAGTATATTACCAGTGGATTCGCTTATGAACACCATTGGTTAAAAGTATATGAATACAGATTTCGATAACTGTGGGGATACCAGGCCGAATGGTGTGTAACAAAACAAAGCTTCTGATGTGATGTGCATTAGGCTTCTAAAGTGCATATACCGCTGCACGATGTTCAAAGGTGCTGCACACATATGCCAACATTGCTGAGTAGCAATGCGCCTGGGTACTGACTGGCTCGAGCACTTGCACAGGTGTGTCTGCTTTAAAGTATGAATGGTACACAATTCTGTCAGGTGGGGCTGAGTCTAATGAGTTTCTGCAGAGGTGTCAGACCTTGCAACAGGGCCAGGATCGAGATCTTGTGGGAAGATAAGGGCTGCACACATCAGGACGAGCAAGTGCTGGAAAGAACATTTGTGAAACCACATTTCACCCGACTCCTGCCAGAGTACGGATGCAGGTCAGGTCCCTATAAATGCCATCGACCTTCAGTGAAAGAGCATGATTTGGATTTCCCCCACCCCAAACCACAGCCACTGAGTGGGCATCATCTTCACATAGCACCCTGCCAGGTCCAGAAGCACTTTCTCCTATCCCTAAATTTAAAGCGTGCATGCTAAACTAGGGTGACCTTTTTGGATGGGTGGACATAGCCACATCCTACCCATATTTGTCCCCCAACAAATTTACAATAATTAGTGCTAGAAAATCTTTCACTATCACCCTATTAGTACTCTGTTACTAGTACTGCAGCTCTCACTATGAAATTACTTCTAGTTTCAATAAAGTATTTCTACTCGCATTACTAATACTGATGTGATTGCTTCTACTACGGATACTACTAGTAGTGCGACTTCAGGTTCACTGTACAAGACTAATTCTTTGAATACTATTAAAACTATCAATACTGCTCCCTCCACTACTACTAGTATTCCAACTACTGGAACTTATAATGCTAGTAGTGAATGACTAATTTTCATAACAGAAAATGCTGCACGGAGTTTGTATTCATGAGTTCAGTGAAATGTATCTTTGAATGAAGTTAAGCTCATTAGGGATTTACTATTTCTTTTGAAGCTGGTCTGCCGAATGTTCTACTGTATTTTTATTATTGGTATTTCAGTGGAGCGTGTTGCTTAAAAATAAGAGAGGTTTTAAAAAAGAGTAACGTAAGAGTAAAAGGGCAGAGCAGTCACTCAGCACCTGCATTTAGCCGGGGGTCGGTTTAGGGGAAACAATTGTTGGTTACAAGGAAGGAAACTTTGGAAGCAGTGTTGAAGACCATCTGTACGTTAGGACAGAAAGAAGGACTGAGAAGTTATGTTAGGCTGGAGATGGTGCTTGAACAGGTAGGTCTTTAAATCGTGTCTAAAGGAAAGGAGGTTTGTGGTGAATCTAATAGTCTCGGGCATCTGGCTCCACTCTCTGAGGAAGGGAAGGTGGTTAAACAAACAACCGTGTCAATAGTTTTTCTTTTCTTTCTTATGGGGATCTCAAGTAGAAGGCAATAAGTTCTCATTGTGATTCTTTCTCCTATGATTTACAATTTATCCTTAAGGTAGTGTGTAAGCATGGAGTCGAAAGCCTTATATATCATAAAGGGTATGTTAGTTTATGTACGTCTCAAGCAGCCGCCCATGGACTTTTTTTTAGCATAGGTGTTGATGTTGTCAGTTTTATGCTTAGGAGATCAAGCTTGATGAGGCATTTAGGTTGACCTGGAGAGGTGCTTTGTGGATATGAGAATACCTGCTAACAGAAAGTTGCCTCTATTCAGGAGGACGCTCACAAGGGATTGGCTGTTGTCCTGAGGAATACATATGTAATTAATTCATTGAATTAGACAAAATAAACATTTTGACGGAATCAACAGGCTACTATTAGAAATATCAGTAGGACAAGAGGTACTTAAAAGGTGCGCTGTGGGATATGTTTCTTCTTTTTTATATGCGTCATTTGACAATAACAATTGTGTTTTTTATACCTGGCAAAGCTTATGTGGTAAACCTTTGCATTTCAGGCGTCGTGCAGGCAAAAGATTAACTATGAAGACCGATATCTGTACTGAAGTATGCATCACACCTATCACTTAGAAATAAAAATCCTACACTGTACATCTCCAACATAAGACCAAATATTTATAATACTTTTAAAATTGCAAAAAATGTGACCTTGGATGATGTACACTGAGTTAGTTGCAATGGTGTAGGTAACGCCTCTGGGGTACAAAGTTGACCCTTTGTGGGCTCAGGGTCTTGGTATTTCCTTTCACCGGCTGGCCTGAACGATACTCTATGAGCCTCCCCCTACACACGCCCCGCCAATCATGATTTTGAAATGGAGTTCTAACCCGAGAAGATGCTTCAAGTTCATAACTAAAACCAATATCACTGGGATTGCCGGAATCTTTTAACTATCAATATTACTGCAGTACAATTCATGCAATACTGAGCATTACACTGTAGAACAACTGTGTCTTCTTTTTTGCAGCCATTCATTTCTTTTGTCTTCACTAAAACTCTTATCGCTTTCAAGCACCCACATCGGCTACATTACCAAAAAGTCCAAAAAGGACAGAACTGGCTGGGACTGATGCTCATGCCTTCGAAAAAAAAAGTAACTTTTTTAAGAATTGGGTTTTATTACAGCTTTCTAAACCATCTAGCCAAAGGAGATTTCTTTTACAAAGAAGAGTCAATTCCTTAATGGCAAAATTGTTAAGTATTTGAAACTGTACAGTCCCACCAGGAACAACAAATCAACCTGTCAAACTTGTACCAGTGTCTTGGCTGTTCTCCTTATTGCACACTGCTTCAATGCCTTCCTGGATTAGTTTGTCATCAACTAAACTACGCATATACAAGTTTGTTGTCTTAGTTCCCAAGATGTAAGACCTAATTACTTATGTCTTCGCAAACAAGCACTGGCAAAGCCAGTAGGTCTTGCTTTAATGTGCCAACGACTGTGTAAACACAGACATTCGTTGTTTACTTGCACTGCAACAACAAATGCTGCTTATGAAAATAAAGCTACCTTGCTGGCTTTGCCAATCCTAGGCAAAAGGCAATAAATGATTGACCAAGGTATAGAATGAAAATAGGAAATAAATGAGTTTGTCAAAAAGGGAGCACTTTTCACAATTAAAATAGACACTTGTGCATTCCAATGGAAGTACTTCTTTGAAAGTGGGATGATACACAAAACAGCCAATAGCATGAGGTGAGAGAGTAATAATCCTTTAGGTGGAGCCAAAGCGTACTGTATGCTTACATCAAAGATTTCGGAACCATAGGAATTGTTGACAGATACTGTCAATCCAAACCTAAATATGTAATATTTTCCATGCACAGCGAACAGTGCTTGAAATTTTCTACAATTAATAACCTCACATCTTACAAAGTAAATAATTTAAAAAAACACTATGTTCGTACGTATTTGAATCTTCAAATCATCCCTAGGCGTATTAAAAATAGATCAAATCAAACGAAGTTTATAAAAATTGTAAAAGCTGGCACACTGTGTCAAGAGTACATAAAGTTATTTCAGCACAAGTAAACAGAGGTTCATTTACATGCATAATGTAATTCGGGGTAATGTGCTCCAGTATGAGATGAAATGGGTTTCAACACTTCCATTCTCCAGATATTTTGTTTCAATCCCTCCTGGTTAAAGGGCCCTGCATAGTAAAGGCCTGTGTTTGATTTAAAGCCATGGAGTGGGGGGGAGAGAAATGACAGGACTCGGCTGGTGCGAAAGGGTGGAGCTTGCGGAAACACCAGGCAACCTGTTACCACGGAAACCGATGTTCAAGCAGCCTTCGAGAAGTTTTCAGAGCAATATTTCGCAAAATCTCAAAAATCACCAATTCAAGAAAGGAGGGAAGACCCTCCAAAATAACTGATATTTATTCAAAAACTTAAAATGCTAATTTTCATAAAGTACATTTAATTAGGTCGATCCAGGCAGGAGATGAGGAGGGAAAACACTTCTGCACAATGTGCTTCGAACCAAAACAGTCTTGGTTCACAGAAACTGCATCCAAAAGCGCTCATTATATAGCACTTGGAGACGTTGGCTTACGGAAGAAAACCTCCCCTTATTAGAGAAAGGCTTGCAGACTCGGTTGCTTCAGACTGAAAAAAGCTCCTTTGTGGAGGGTCCCACGGAGAAGGACAAAGGCCTTCTCTGCGTTGGCAGCGCTCATGAATGACGGGGATCTGTAACCCTCGCCCCAGGATTCCCCCCGCGCGCCGCCGCCATCCCCAGGCCTGAAATCCCAGGATACTGCGCGCTTGTTCAGGACTTGGTCGCTGTCCACGTTCACGGCTTCAGGCCTGTGTCAGTCACCGCAGAGGACCCGGACAATAACGTCTTTCTGCTGCCCTCTTGTCCTCCATTTCCGAGTTTAATTGTGAGCTCCTGAGTTATTAAGTGGCGCGCGGAGCTGAGCCTCGTAATCCTCGTTTAAAAAGGCGCTATTTCTCGGAAGGGGGAATGGGGTAAAACATACACTCCTCTCTCTCCTCGATTCTTTGCCCCTTCCTACTATACCAGACAAACCTGTCCTGCTTTCAACCTGCAACTCTCCCTAGGAGGGGAGGGTTTTGCCAACTGATACAGAACGAGTCACATAGAACTGCCGTACCGTGACCGCCTGACACAACCGTGCTCAACGTCAGTCAAACATCTCCAAGCAGTACTTTTCTTTCACACCTGCACGGAGGGTGTCTAGAGGCAGACCTTGGAGGCAGGGGCTGTGAAGGGGCATTTAGGTGACATGGTGTCGCTATATGACTAAATGCACGCTTTCCGCACGCTTCTTAAAGACAAAGCTTCATGTTTAATAGAAAGAGCCTTGCCTAGTACCGTAAGAACGATTTTTACATTTAAATTGCTAACATTATAAAGCTTGCAGTCCATAAAACTAACCACAGAATTGGGAAATTCGGTAAAGGAATTCCTGTGCGTATTATTTTTTTTATGTCAACTTTACGCCTCTAAAACATAAGGCTTCATTTTTATCCAATTTGTGTAAAAAGAAAAGTACATCTTTTTACATTCTGGGACGTTTTGAACAAAGTGAAAAAAATAAACATTTAACAAAAAAAAAAAATCATATAAACAAAAAGGAATGCGAAGTTGTAAGAGATAAAAAAGCTTTGGCAAAGCCAATAGGTTTCGCCTACGCAAGAGCAGTTGGCCCGGGTAGTGTGGCTGCAGTTCAGCATGGCTAAAAGTTAGCTCCGTAATGAGAAGTAGAGTGTCAGAGTTTAGTGGAGCAGAGTTCAGTGGCACAGTGTGGTGGGGGTGGAGTGGCGTGAGGTACAGCGGGTGGAGCGGGTTGGAGTAGACTAATGTAGGGGGGTGGATTCGATTGGAGTAAAGTGGGGTTGGTGGATTGTAGTGGGGTGGATTGACATGGGGTAAAGTGGATTTAGTGGGGCAATTAGATTAGATGGATTGGATTGAAGTGATAGGGTTAGGGTGGGGTGGACTGGATTGATGTGGTATTGAGTGGGGTGAATTGGAGGGGGTGGATTAGACTGGACTGGGGAGGAGTGGAATGGAGTAAAGTTGACTGTAGTAGAGGGGGTTGGATTGAATTGGGGTGAATAGAGTGGATTGAAGTGAGGTGTATTTGAGTGGGTGGATTGGGTGGGGTAGGTTGGGTTGGATTAGAGTGGGGTGGAATGCACTAAGGTGAGGTGGGTTGGATTTGAGTAGGGTGGAGTGGTACAGAGAGGAATGGAGTGAGGTAGATTGGATTGTGTGAGGTGGATTGGGGTGCGATTAAATGGATTGATGTGGGGTGGATTAGACTGATGTGGAGTGTGGTGGTTTGAATTGGTGTGGAGTGAATTCGACTGGAGTGGGGTGGATTAAGGTGTGTGGATTGGATGGGTGGATTAAGGTGAACTGGATTGAAGTGAGGTGGATTGGGTTGGACTGGGATGGAATGGGGTGATGCCTGTGGAGTGGGTGAATTTGGTTGAACAGGGATGGATTGTATTGGAATGGAGTGGGTCGGACTGGAATGGGGTGGGCTGGCTGAAGTGGGATGGGCTAGATTGGAGCGGGGTGGGTTGTACTAGAGTAAGGTGGGTTGAACTATGTTGGACTGGAGTGGTGTTGGTTAGATTGGAGTGGGGTACATTGGATTGAGCTGGATTAGGTGGACTGGAGTAGACTGGAGTGGGGTGAATTGGGATGGAGAGGGGTGGATTGGATTGAGGTGAGGTGGACTGGAGTGGGGCGGACCGGAATGGGGCGGACTAGAGTGAGGCGAGTGGTTTTGGATTGGAGCAGGGCTGAATGTTTTGGTTTGGAGTATAGGAGGTTGAACTGGAGCAGATTGTAATGGACTGGACTGGGGCAGGTTGTTTTGAATTGGAATGAGGAAGATCGGAGTGGGGCAGATTGCTTTGGATTGGAGTGGGCAAATTGTTTTGGATTGGAGTGCGCCAGATTGTTTTGGATTGGAGTAGGCAGATCGTTTTGGTTTGTACTGGGACAGGCTTAAGTGGGGCAGATTGTTTTGGATTGTAGTGGGGCAGATTTTGTTGGATTGTAATGGGGAAACTGAAGTGGGTCAGATTGTTTTGGGTTGGACTGGGGCAGACTCTTTTCGACTAGAGTCGAGCAGATGGTTTTGGATTGGAGGAGGCAGATTGTGTCGCATTGGAATGGGGCAGATTGTTTTGGTTTTTACTGGGACAGATTTGAGTGGTGCAGATTGTTTTGGACTGGAGTAGGGCAGATTGTTTCGGACTGGAATAGGGCAGATCACACAGAGGCAGACTGGAGTGAGGTGGATTGGGGTGAGGTGGATTGGGGTAGGGTGGATTGGGGTGGGGTGGATTTGAATGAAGTGGAGTAGGCTGGATTGGAGTGGGGTGGACTGGACTCGACTGGAGTGGGTCCAATGGATTGGGGCGGATTGGATTGTGGTGAAGGGGATTGGAGTGAGACAGATTGTTTTGGACTGGAATGGGGCAGATTGTTTTGGATTGGAGTGGGGTGGGTTGAGAGGATTAGAGTTCTGTGGATTGGGGAGAGTGGTTTGGAACGAGTCGGGTGGATTGGGACATACTGCACAATCATGTGTTACATCATAATGTCCAATATTACATGTAAGAAAGAAACAATGTTGCTTTGCAATATTCAGAACAAGATAATAGTCATCTTTTGAAAACAGCACTCGCAAACAAAAACAAAACATGAGTGCAAAGTGAGAAACGAAGACTTGCCAAAAATAAAAAGTTAACTATAGAAAATACAACTTTGCAGTTTTGTTTGCCCTGCTGGACACATTTTTGCCAGTCATGCACCTTCTGTTTGCAGGGCACTAGAAGGTGAAAAAGAACAAAATAGTACCTTAATCACGTCAGGAGCAGCAATAGCACTGATTAAGTTAAATCAATCAGTGTTTGGTCTCTGCTTCAACCGTGACCAAGTACGAGGCTGTAAGAAGAATGTCATGCAATCCAACAAATAATAAGCAAGCTCCAAGCCCTTTTCTAACTACAACAGCATCTCGCAAGCGATACGCGTGTGCTAGTGCATGCTAGCGCATGCTATGGCAAGGCTTGACCCTAAAAAGGGACACTCTCTTAATTTCTTTTTGAAAAGATTTTATTTTGTCCTCACATTACAACCGCTCATATTAGAGCTAAATATTTCAGAACACAATGCAAGCATTGCTACTTCTCAACACCTAATATGTAAATTCTCAACACCTAATATGTAAAAATAAATAGTATTAGGGCCACAAAGTTTTCCCTCAGATACGCCGGAGTTGCTGATTACCAAGCTTGCTCAGTTTTGACTCCATAGCTAGCCTTGTATTCAGCCACCCTAAAAACATCTTTAGCACACTTTTGCTATTTCTTTTTCATCACAGCTCCCTCTTGGGTCACTGTTTTCCTCCCTTTTCCTCCTTTGTTCTCCTTTTCTGCCTTTCTTTCTTGCTCAAAATCTGATGATGAAAAATATACCCCAATCCTCAAAATATGGTGCTGATGACCACAACCTGCAGAGATTATGGACTGCTATTCCTAAGAGATTGCCCATCGAGCATGCAGAAGGAGTAATATATTGTAAGTCTTAGGTAGGGTTGCCACCTTTCACAGTAAAATACCAGCCATCAGTTCACGTTTTAACATTCTGTAAAGACCTGGACATGATGCTTAAATAGAACTTTATAAAAACTGTCTGGATTCATTTTTAAGATTGACTTTTAGTCTTTGTTGACTTTAATTATAAGTCATTTGTCACTAGGGCAACTGTAGACCACTGGGGGAGAGGGTGTGGCGTAATTTCCTGAGCTACCAACTTCAGAGCTGCGGGAACAGGGTTTGAGTCTCTTTGTCTGCTTAACATCCTGCGATTCTGGGTAAATCACTTAAACCCCCCGTGCCTACAATTAATAGCCTTGAGACACTCACAGGTGATTTGCTGCACTTTACAAATCCTGCATTGTTTTTTCAAGATGTTAAAGTGGTGGCTACTCACAGTTACTGTTTAAATTATGTACAGTAAAGGGAAAGAAATACCTGCTTTTGGTAATTTTTCTAATTTTTGTACCAGCCATCACGTCAAAATACTAGTCGTGGAGGTATAAAATGGCCAGGTGGTAACCCTAGTCCTGGGTTGTTCTGCAGGGCATTCCAGAATCAAGGACCCCCGTGACAATTTGTATTTCAATTCAGTTGGTCCCATGAACATTATTTAATATAGCACTGGTTGTTAAATATCTGAGAGACATTTCTAATGCAGCACAAAATTGTGTAAAGTATATCTGTGTCAGTGTCCCAGGACAAAGCTTGGACTTTCGAGGAAATCTGATAGGCCAAAGTGCTGACCAGTCATGAGAGACCTTGGCCTATTAAAGCTGGAACATTGCACAGCAGCTTAAGAAAACAGATGAAACACAGAACAATCACAGGACGTTCTGTCCTGTCAATGTTTCACACAGTTACTTCATCTGGGGTCCATATTTCCACAAAAGTGGCTGCATGCAGTCCATTCTGCTCCTGCTTTAAAGAAAGGGACTAAGGCATGGCCTCTCTTGCGAAAGACTTCGAGTTAAGAGTACTTGGGATTCAACTCCTCAATTAGGCTGTAAGCTTCTCCCAATTCTATGGAGTGAAAATATGGCTCAGCATCCTAGGAGATAAAAGGTGAGTAACATGTCCAAGGCACCATGCTCAATTGCTATGGAGAGAATTAAAAAGCCTAATGAATACAGCCACAACTAAGGTACACAAGAACCTACCACCTTCATGTGCCTTTTATTTTGTGAACATGTATGTCATATTCTGGGGGTAGGGTAGGGGAACTGATGGGGGAAAACCCAACTTAATGGTGGACCTGAAACTTTTGGTTTTCCTTGATATAACAGTGGACACCCTTAGCATAATGGTGCCTCTGGCATACTACAGTCCTCCTTGACATTATGAAGGCCCATCCATGACATAATTGTGACCTTGAAATATTGTGGCCTACCTTGATTTAACTGTGTTGCGCCACTCGCATAATGAAATGAAGATCCTGTCAAATTGTAGCCAACTCTTGAAATGCTTTACATAGGATTATAAATTCCCTTTTACTCAACTGCAAGTGGCAATTTGGGGTTGTAAACTAATACTAAGGTAAAGTTAATACTAGGCAACCAGCTTTACAAAACGTACGTTAATTAGAACTCAAATTTTCCACAGGACATTCATTGCTGGTTCTGTACTATCAAGACAGAACCAAATGCATCTCCAATTAAAACTTAGAATAGTCGATAAAACAAGGCGAGAACATAAGTGTAGTCCAATACCCCAAAAGTATTTGTACTTTTTACAATGCAGCTATAAAACCAAATTACTTCAAGAAGGATATCCTCCCTCTTGAATCCACACAAAACCCAATGACTGACTCTACTGCTCTGTTTGGGTGACATTCTGCACTTGTGTCCCTCCTCTACACACACTCTACCTTGTTGTCCTATGACGCGTGTAATAATAATCTGGCAACCCCTGCTGGCAGTAGCCTCGTCCTCCAATGCACTAGATCTGGGCCTTAAAACAACAGTCCTATAAGTCAATGGGAGACTAACTTCTGTACTTCAATGTGCAATTAACTACTAGAAAGCAATTTAAAGTTTCAGTATTCAAAATGGGCAATGACGTGGAGTGCATCTGTTAGATCAAACGAAACGTGCTAGAAAGTACAGCAGTTTGCTCTGGCAAAAGACGAAGCAAGCAGTGTACTCTTCGTTCTTCCCCATTGGGAGTTTGCTTGTGAGCATAAAGTCCATACTGTTGACATCAGTAAATTTCTAAATTCAGATTCCTATTATGAGAGATGAATGAAAGAGCATGTATTGAGGCCAGTGCATTAATGAGCCCAAAACTAATAAATTATTATTAAGTCACAGAAATCTGATTTTGGTCCAGCAGCCAGAGAAGCAAGGGATGGTCAGTCAGATAGTGGAGCCTGTGGAGAACCAACACAAAGGACATACACGTGCATGGGAAATACAGTTGATGTTGTCTAGTACCTGCACCAATGGGGTTCACTGTTTGCAATATCCAGGTACACAGCTATAAACTGAATTCACATCTGCTCTGCAGCTAAGGGTAACCTAATGTAAATGAACAAAGCTGCTGTAGAGCAGAACGGCAGGCTGGCTCCACTTCAGGAAGTAAACAACTTAAAAGCAGCCCAACATCTGGCTCTCAGTTGATTGGGCATTCAAGAAAAAAAAGATTGCAACAAAGTTTCAAACATGATGGAAGGCATCCACTGCCAAAAGTAAATAAGCATTTGCAAACATAATGACATTGGAATTTTATAGTCTATAAGTTTAGTTCTTTCAATTGTTTTTTTTTATAAACCAGTCTTCCATCTATATAGCATGAAAAGAGGGCACAGTTTATCATGGCCATAATTTTGTTGGGGTAGGCTACAATTATGTTAAGGATGAGCAACCATTAGCTTGAGATGGGCCTCCTATATGATAGGTGAGGTTGACAATATGCCAGATTTTCATTTGCATCAATGGTGGGTACAATTTGGCAGGTGGCCGATTATACCAGCAGCTCAAAAGAATTAAGTCAAAGAAGGCCACAATATGTTACGGTCACGATAACGTCATGGGTGGATCATCATAATGCAATGGACAGCTGAAATGCAGCAGCGCCACCATTATCCATAAGATATTCACCATTATATCAAAGAATGCCAAATTATGCCATGACCACCACCAAGCCAGCCCCCACTACCCTCCCCCTGTCAGTTCCCCTCTCCCACAAACTGATATTCACAAAGCAAAAGCCACATAGACATGCTTACTCACACAGAAAAAACGTTGTCACATTATTTGTATGTAAATAAGGTGGCACTACATATCAGACCTCCAAACATTGTCCATTCTGGGTACGGGTAGGGTCAACAGCAGTTCTAAACCTTGATACGTGCATCATCTAGTCCATGCTGTGGAGGCAGGTGATTGTGTACTTGAGCAGTGGAAACATCTACTGGGCCTTTTATATCTCTCAAGCGCCATGGAGCATAATGCGCTATGTTTCGGACCTGTTTGCTAAGCTGCTGCTTACAGCCAGTTGTGTGTAGTTTCATCAAATTGCATGACACAGTGCCAATAGCCTGAATGTTGGTGCCCAGTCGAAAAAGGGAGTGACAGACAGAAGGGCATGTACTCACACATGCCATGATGGGATTTGAGAATGAGGGGAAAAAAGGGGCCTATGGGCCAGGAGATTGTTATAAAGTGGGCCGGTGCAACAGGCAGCAGAGGAAACTATAGTAGGACTAAGATGCATGCAGTTGCCTACAGTATTAGGTTGTAATTAGCCAACCCAGTGATCCTGCATTTGTAATAATCAATGTGCTCTCAATGCCAGCAAAGATGCAATGTACAGGGCAGGAATGTTCTTCATGGCAGGAAGGAACAACCAGTTCCTCAGCATACCCTTACAGGGGTGTGGAATTTATTAAAATATCTACTTTTCCATGGGACAGGTTGGGTCATAAATCTACTTGTCTATTAAAAAAATCGACATGTCCCTTTCGAGTCATGAGTTGCAGCAACAAATTAGGGCAGCAATCTCATTATATAAGAGCTCTGATAATGACCTCTGATTATGTCAGGGCTAATACAATAGTACGACTCGAATACTAGCAATTTCCTTATTTTTCCAACGTTCCGCAGATCTACATAGTGAGGCTGGAGGATGGAGTAAACAACAGTTTTGTGGTTGAAATGTCCTTTTGAGTCTGTGCAAACCTGCTAACTTGCATGTTTTAAGGGTTTTCACCAGCACTGTTATGATTTTTTCCCCATACTGAAAAAGATTGGAAATTAGAAGGGCAGAAGTAAAACTTCTTCCAGGGTTGGTAAAATTTGGTTGGAGGAAAAGTGAACATTGTAAACAATCAACAGATTTTCACATGAGCAAATCTACACATGCATACTTGCTTGTGGTAAAATACGGTTCACAAATATTTTCTAGGAGTACAGTTTTCTGGTCTACTTCTGTAATTTCTTGTGAATTCATGAAATACGTGAATCTGCATTAATACAAAGACGTATACCATTGGTGCACTTTTGTGACTTTCTTTGAGAATTGGTCCACCAATTAGGTATGGCGTTAGCCAAGACCTTGTTGTTCTTATTAAAATTCTATATCTTGCTCTGTCCATCTGTTGTCTGGCTTCACTGTGAGGAATAGCATGCTGCTCTTTCACAAGGGGCATATTGGCACAGAGTTTTTGTTCGGTGACTGGAACTACTGTGGTAATGTGCACTTTTGGAGACTAAATTTTTTTTTCACTTTTGCCAATGTTTGTTACAAAGATGAGGGCTTGGCAGCTCCTACAACAATGTTTTACAAAAAACATTTCAAAACAGGACACTCATTGCCAAAACCAAAAGACTGACCACCAATGTCAGACTAATTGACTATGCCAATGCTTGTTTATTTTCATAAATCCCATAATGTTGTTGAAACTGGTTACACTGACTTTCCATTATGAATATTTTTGGGAAATACTAGCATCCATCAACACGTTTTACTAAACTATGCTTCTAAGAAATGGTACCTAAACTTTCACAGTGGTTTAGCAAAACGTTTTTTCCCCAGTTGCATTTTTTGTGAACATTTTATTCTGAAAGAAAATAATAATCAATCTTGCTTTCAAGCTTCTGCAAATATTTGTATCTAATCAGAGAGCATTCTGGGAGCATTATATATAGCCTCATATTGTTAAATGTTGCAAACATGTGTGCACAATTTCTTTACTGTAACCACTGCCCAGTAGTGCAATCCGGGCTTGCAACATTTTTCTAGTGTGCTCACCCTTATAATAAAGGCTTTGCATTAATGAACCATAAATGTAAGTTCAAACGGCAATAACATATGGGCACAAATATTACCCCAACTGCAGACAGTTCCCATCCTTGCTTCAAAATGTCATACTGTAAACTAGCAACCAAAGGTTTTGTGCTGTCTGGGATGGGGGATACTTGTCCCAAGGACAAAACAAATATGACAACTTGTTGTCTTTGACCCAAAACAATATGTCCTGGGTGTCCGGCTGTAGGAAATCCTCACCCCTGCCCTTAGTTTGAAATCTATCATGCCATTAGGCCAAACACATACATAAAATTCATATGTACACAGCACATTAAAACCTACTAAAAAGGCTGTCCAATCGACAACATTATTCTTGCTGTAGTGGACACAGGAAAAAATGTGAATGATACAATAACACATACATGGATGAAGAGATTGGGCCAAAAGTAAGTTTATTATACATAACATTTTAGCAAGGTCAAAAGCTCATTTTTAAAACCAGACCTGGTAAATTCTAAGGTTAAACTAGACATCCAAACAGAGGTATTAATGCAGCCTTGTCTTAAACCGTTATCTTTCTAAATTTAATTTCTCAATGTTCAAAGAATTGAGGCTATCTGGGCAAAAAGAGCGAGCCATGCTGCCTCCAGAGCTCACCCACATCAATGGCTGGCGTTCAACCAGCAGACTGACAATTGGTAGCTGAGAGAAGCAAAACATCCAGCTCATGGCACTGGGTGTAACGTCTATTTTGAGAACAGTGTGACAAACATATAACTCCTCTGGAGTGAATTAGAGGTAGGTGGTAATTTTGTGGTGGGTAAAAGGAGAGTAACTGTTCATTTTGCTGTAGCAAGGCCTGTGCCTGCAATGTTAAACACAGTGCTTGAGTGATGCACACCCGACTTGTTTGCTTACAGAATCCTGGCCGTACAGATATCCCTAATTAAAATTTACACACAATTAACGGGGCAGCACTGCATAGTTTAAGTGACGTGCACCTCCCGGCCATGCACATCACACTTTTAAAGAGCTTGTGCCCCAGAAAAAAGGAATAAAGCAGCACCTACGGGTAGCAAATAGCGGCAAGCTGCCATTACTGCTCCTGCAGATGGTATACACAGGACAGGGACTTTTCTTCAAGGGCAGCAATAATTCAGAAAGTCCAGAAAATAGTACTTTTTTTTGCTGGTTGATAATCCCCTAGCTGACTGATTTCAGTGCGCCTTTTTAGGGGCGAGCGCAAAGCACTCCATCCCGTGTTGTAATCTCTTTTTGATGTGACATGGGCGTGGTTTGAAGCCCAGTTTCTTTCACTGGTTCGTGAGCTTGCCTTTTAAAATCTGCTTGCTTTCATTAGTGAAAGGCATGCATAAGTCATGCCTTTTCCAGTGTTTAGCTCTCCTCGAGCGCAGCGAGCAAGTACTGAAAACATACGGCTCTAAGTTTTCTATCCGGTTTCTGGACTACTTTTTCTCTTTTTTCGTAGCGCGATCTCGCTGGTCATAAGTCGAGCACTTTGCATGACATCAACCCTGTTACATAGTTAATTGCACTTTTGCCAGTTACGTAGATAATTGCACTTTTGCTGGTTACATGGATAATTGCACTTTTGCCGATAGGTTTCACTAAGAAGGAACTTTTATTTCCCTTTGTGTGTCTGCTTTGCACGGATGGTGGCCGTCAGCTCGCTTATGTGAAACTTTTTCTTTTCAGTTCATATGGCAAGAAAAGTCCAGTTAGTTATGTGAAACTGTTTTATTTTCATTTTCAATTATGTGGCAAGAAAAGTCCGGTTAGGAGTTTACAATGGTAAGTGCTCTAGCTCAAGCAAACGCGAGACCTGTTGCATTGCAAATGCTTGTTGTTACTCAGTGATGAGGAGCATCCATTTTAAAATCCTTTTCCTAGGACTACAGGGAGGCCATGTTTAAAGCCAAAGTTTATATGTTATTGTAGGTATGCAGGGAATGATCCTACACACAATCCAAAACAGTTCATGTAGCATTAAATATTACCAGGCATCCAAACTCTAAGAATTATCCAGAGCTAAAAGAAACGCCTTAAAAATAAAAACTATTTAATCCATTCCTGTGAAAGGAGATCTCTTATTTACACAATTTTCTCCAGCGGCATGGATGATAAATGGTCCCCTGCCAATCTCCATCTGTTTTGGGAATGACTTTGCCAGTGCTACATATGGCTTTTTGGGGCCCTCGGGCTCTGAATTGAGCATGTAATTTGACGGAATATTTCAGATTATTACGTGCAATACCATAAATAGCTTGATGAGTTATAGAACCGTAAAGGTGATCGGGGAAGAACAGTGCAGCCACTATTGGGATCATGTCTGACCTTCTGGGATCTTGGACCCAATTCAGAGTGTGCTGGGAAACCGGCTAAGCATCCAAAGCATCCAGAAGATACTGATATCACAGGGCGCGTTAATTACTGGACATTGGAAAGACCGAAAAAAAAGAAAAATATTATAACGAATAAGTTGGGAACTGAAGTAGGAACAAACCTTATTTATTATTCCTACTTCTCCAATTTTCCTGGAATGTAAGGTACAGCTGCGCACATCTGCACAGTAGGTTCATACACATCACGTAAAAGGTGCTTGAAAGTCAAGTTTACTTCTATGTACCACACTCAAGTGTACAGGCTGTGCACAAAGTACTTCATTTACTCTGAACAGCCACGAGATACCAGAACTTTCTCCTTTACATAGTAATCATTGCTTGACATTTTCACAGCATCATTATCCCTCAATCGTTCAAGGAATCCGTTTCTAAATTAGTGTTACTCCAAGCCCAGAAACTGAGCGAGTCTAAGCGGTCTGGCACTTTCCTGCTGCACATCAAAAGAAAAAAGGCCAATACAGGGAACCAAGAATGACTGCAAACCTGAGAGTTCAATGGGAAGCCGCGCAGTTAGGAGATGAACAAACCCATTAATCCTAAAGAGGTTGCAGAAGAGCACGATTTACTATGTCTGAAACTGCAAGACTGTGGTACGGAGGCCTAGAAAAATTATAAAAACTTTTGGGAGATTGGGATGTACTTTTCTCGAAAGACTAGACAAAAATACATGCTGGAGCGCGATAGGTGGTGGGATGCGCACGCTTTAAATTTATTCAGTACAATTTTATACATATGACCTCTTTAACCCCCAGACAGCGTCACGCAATGTATTCCTATATGAGGGATCAGCACTGCCCAAAATGCAGGACGGCAGATGCTGATTTTCTCTATTTGACATTGCATTGTCTACTGGATGGAGGTCCTTGCCCAGTTGCAGGCGGCCACCGAATGGGAACCCCCCCATTGACAATCGAGATATGTCTGCACGGTCTTCTTCCTCAAAATCCGAAAAAGAAGTTAAGTAGGTACTGCACAGTGCTAGGCCTCATAGTTGCAAAGCGGTGCACTGCAATACACCGGTTGAGTCCCAGAGCCCCCACAAGAGACGCATGGGAGTCTGATATGATCGAATGGGCGGGAACTGAAGAAGTGCACATGCGCAGAACAAGGAGAGACGCTGAAGCACAAGACGCTAGCTTGGGCGGAGAGGATTCAAATACTGATTGCCCATACCGTCACACAAGGGGAAGGGCTCCCCTCTCACAGGTTGCTACAGGCTGGCAACTAGGGTCGGGAGGATTACGGTTCCACTTTTGTTTCTTCACTGTCCAGTACACAGGCACCAAGGCCGACTGCATCTAATCGGGGACACGCTTAAACACTCCCGGACGAGCTTTGATGAACCCGCACAAGGAAGCTCAGGGGGAGCGAGGGGGAGGAAGAGGGAGGTCTGGTGGGGTTACTGTGGGTTTTTTGGTTCAACCGTTTAGTACACCAAAGACTAGCTGAGATGTGTCAAGCTAATACCACTGTATATTTCCGAGACTATGTTTATATATTATTGCCACCTGACATTGATGTTTTGTGTTGTATTACTCAATAAAAGAAATATAATACAAAAAAGTAAAAAGCAAAACTCTTACCAACTATTAAAACAAAAGTATTGAAAGATTATATTACAATTCTAATCATGCTTCCACATTTATCAATAAACTCCACTACATAAGAGTTTCCAGATAAACAGTGTAAAAAAAAAGGCTATTTTTACTGCACTTCTTCAGACTTTCTTTATGTAAATGTATTTCATGTGGCCATCCTGAAAATCCGTGATGATCTGCCACATTGGGCCATCTGGAGCTTGAGCTTTGCTGGGTTCGAGCCACTACTAATATTGTTTTTGGGAAAAGGGAAATTTTGGTTCTAAGCCTCCATTTAAGGACATATAAACACTGAACATAAGCAATGGGCTCCGGTTAGTCTTTTCAGAAAGCTTGTGATGAGGATATTTTCAACTTAATAATGTTTTTTAATAGGCAACACGGGTTATTGGAAGTGCAAGCTTGGGAAAATAATGGCAGGGCCAAGAGCAAAGATACAGAATGATGATCCGGACTTTGACCCTCGATGTCGAACAACATTTCATTAAGACGAGACAAGGGTGACCTACCGACGGAGTGTCCAAGTTGATCAAGGACAGCAAAACCCTTGCCAGATTTTCTTATAACTTAGATAAGGATTTCCAGGTAGTTTAGCTGCATACACCTGCTGCGATTTACCACAAAATCTGACATGGATCTTGTACTCCTCGACCCAAGCTAAACACCCCTTCCCTAAACACTTTACTGGCATTTGAATAACATTATTGTATTCTGATGCAAACAATGCGCATAATGGCTTGGAGAAGTTTGGAAGCATTGTATACCATCCAGCTCTACAGAACGAATGTATCACAATGGAGAGGAAGTCCAAAACAATGCCACTTTATCACTGTTTTGTGTTTGCATTAAGAGAACAGATTACTGAATAGCACATATTGAAGTTGTGCCAGAAACCATGCTTATCTGATTGCAATGATTGAGGTGTAGGCTCCATTGATTTTCATGTTGAGGAGAGGAACTGGTCTTTCAATACAACCAAGAACAACACCACGTGAAACTCCAAAATACATTACTCAAGTGAAGCATTGGAATTTTAGCCGAATGTACCTCTTGCTGAAAGCGGTATTCTCTTTTCACGTTGCAAATCGATGCCGCGTATAGTGAGCATACATCTTTCTAAGCTGGAACCAATAAAACTATATCGGTGTCTCAAAATTGGAAAGGAGTATTTTAGCACTCTTTGTTGAGTTCCCATTCTGGCACAATCCATTGTCCACCCTCTTTTAACATCTTTCTTTTGATTCTGTGTGATCTGTTTACTGTTAAGTGCTATAGGACCTTCTCGGTTCAAACTCCCCAATGCCCCTGATCCCTATGTATAAGATGTGATATGCACATTTTATTTGCCCAGCACTGAAGAACCGATTCCCTCTGAGTTTGGACTTATGCTGCTGACCCTTTGTGCACCCATATTTTTAGCCACACACTTTCCCAGATGCAGTTTTCTTGGTTTCCCAATTATTAGCCAGTCTTTAACATGGCCCCTGATGCCAGTTGAGGTAAGCTGCCAGGGTCGGGTAACAGTAATCCCTCATCAGTGCATTTGGTGGCCTTTTGAGCTCTGGCAGCCTTATTTCACATTCTCTGAGTGCACTGTACAGGTTCGCCTCCAGGCCCAAATGCCTTCTTTGCCCCTGTTTCTCTACCTCCCCTTTATAGTCCTGATTCCCCTTTTCTTTGCCCAACATTAAAGGATCTCTTCTGTGAGAGCTTACCTTCTCCCCTGACACTTTTCCACTCTTGTTCCCCAGCCCATAAATGCACCAATGAGCCACTGCTGGGAAATGCGTTTGGGGGACCCCGACTGCACATCAATATGCTTGGGTTAGGTTAGTCTTACTACGCCATCGATGATTCTTACACGTGACTTAGGCTACCCACTTCTTCATGACACTTGGGGCATTCATTCCCAGGCATTCTCCAGCTGATCTATCTGAAGTAAAAGTAGACTCCTTGTAGGGGCTCTTGTTGGGGCATCCTTAGGCCAGGAGAACTACAGACCAGCACCAATGTGCCTGCTCCTAAATGGGCTTCTCCAGGCTCAAACTCTAGAGAAGTGGTCCAGCTCAGGCCTACCTAAAATTTGCCCTTTCCACTTTTGAAGGGGCTGGTATCATATTAAATCGTCCTTGCAGTATAAATGCACAGCCTTATTCAAGTAATGCCGTGCTTTATCCTCTGACAATTAATAAATATATAATACACAATTTGTAAACCAAACACCACTGTTTAATCCAAAATCCTTGTTTAACGGGTTAGTAAAGCAAATTTCCTTCATATGCCCCACTTACAGACGTACCGCACCAGGGCGTTCCTTAAAATGTTTCTTGCAAACACGATTGCAGCTGGATTGAATTCCTCAATGATCCTTATTGCTTATACATTCGTTGTGTGGCTGACCTGAACAAAGCCATTCAAATAGCAAACTCACAAATGGTCTCCTAGAACCTCATGAATTTGTATGGATAGGTTCAGAAGTAGGTATGACAGGTCAAATACATTTATCTTAAAGTGTTAACGGATGGATCCACCGATGATGCTCGAGTATGGATGGCTGGTTACCTTGATTCATGAGTGTAATTATGTGCCAGCAGATTTACGAGTGTGGATGGATGAATAGTTGCATCAAAAAAATAAATAAATAAGGCTGCACCAATTGGGGTGAAAACAACATGGAAGGGCTTATAGATTCGAGAGTTCCCCCTCAAACTTGAATGTATGGGTACATGCAGAAGTGTAGGCAGATGGTGTCTTGTGCAGAGGTGGATGTATTATGGACCATCAACGGATGGATACGTGAGGGAGTGGAAGTATTCATAAGGACGGATACGAATCAACTAGGGTGACCACCCGTCCGTAAATTTCACGGACTGTCCGTAATTTCGCCCTGCTGTCCGTTGTCCGTGATGAAAGTCTTCACGGACAGCATTTGTCCGTTATTTTAGCCTTTCAACTAAAGGACAACGGAGGCGGGGCGAAATTACGGGCAGATCAGTCTTCCCAGCTGGACTGCAAGGCAGGGAGTCTCCTGTGCTCTGAGGGAGGGGCAGACAGATAAGAATCAAACCTTCATGACAGGGGGTCTCCTTCCCTAAAGACATGCAAATGTGCCCAACTGGTAAATCTGCTAATACAAAGGGGCTTGAAAACCTGCATTGACTTTACTAAAAGGAGTCACTTGAAGTTTTCTGGTGGCAAAGATATTTCTTTTAGAGAGGTATTGTAATGGTGTTCTAAAGTGAACTGTGGGGTGTGTGGTTTTAATGGAGTGTTATAATTTTTTTTATACTAGGTATAAACTGTATATTATTCAAATCTGTATTTGAGAAGCACTTTTTTTTTTATTTAACTGAAATGTATTTGCGCATTTTGTAGCAGCCTTTATTATGATGTAATTGTATTTTTCACAGTTCTTTCAGGTACCTCGGTACATCATAGTACTAACAAACATTGGCAAAGCCAATAGGTCTCATCTACGAAAGAGTTATTGGCTTTGCTAATGTGTTTTAGCCATTAGCAATCTTGTACACCAGAGTAGCTGCTGTTCAGCATGGCTTAATGTTAGTGGCATAGTTGTGTGGAGTGGAGTAGAGTGGCATAGGAGCAGTGGTGTAGAGCCCAGTGGTGCAAAGTACAGTGCAGTGGGGCACAGTGCAGTTGTTTAGAGTGCGTTAGCGTAGAGTGCAGTGGTTTAGAGTGCAGTGGCATGGAGTGGTGTGGGACTGAGTAGGGTGGCATAGAGTGCAGTGGAGTAGAGTGGCATACAATGGAGTAGCAGAGAGAGCAGTAGTGTAGAGTGGTGCAGTGGCATAGATTGCAAAGTAAACTGACGCTGCAGGGAGTGCAGTGGCGTAGTGTAGAGTGGTGCAGAGTAGAGCAAAGTGCTCTGGAGTGATGCAGAGTAGAGTGGCAGAGTGCAGTGGCATAGAATGCAGTAGTACATAGTACATTGGTGTATAGTGCAGTGGTGGAGAGTGGAATGCTGCAGAGTAGAGTGTCAGTGCAGTGATGTAGAGTGGAGTAGAGTGGCACAGAGAGCAGTGGCGTAGAGTACAGTGGTACAGAGTAGAGGGCAGTGGCATACAGTGCAGTTGTTTAGAGTGCATTGGCGCAGAGTGCAGTGGCAGAGAGTGGCATGGGGTAGAGTTACATAGAGTGCAGTGGAGTAGTGTGGCATACAATAGAGTAGCAGAGAGTGCAGTAATGCAGAGTGGTGCAGTGTCAGAGTGCAGAGTAGACTCGTGGCATTGAGTGCAGTGGTGTAGAGTGGTGCAGAGTGGAGTATTGTAGAGTGGTGTAGAGTGGAGTATAGTGCCTAGAGTGCAGTGGCATAGAGTAGAGTGGTGTAGAGTGCAGAGTTGCAGAGTAGAGTGTCAGTGCAGTGGTGTACAGGTTCTGGCAAGGCAAGAGAAAGCTGGGCATGATAACCCCGGATGGTGATCTGTTGAATGGTCAGTAGGAAACAATGAGCAGTGCATTAAGCCTTTCTTAAAAGTCTTTACTGGTAAACCCCATCTCATGCAGGGAGGTGGGCAGAAAGCCAGCGAGCCACCCATTGGACCTGTGCAGCTGAATAATAGCATTCTAAGACCAGAAGACCTAATCCACCCGCAGTCACAGTTAGCTTTAGAGTGGAAAGAGCTCCTGATGGCGCCACAGTGACCAAATCAGATGTGTGGCCTGTCTGAAGAAGGAATGAAGGACGAGCAGAGGAAGGTTTGCAAAATAATACTATCATTGGGGTAACACATCATCTTCACTAGTGCCACATGGCCTCTACAGAAAGCAGAAGAGAAGACCAAAAAGCAAACTGGGCTTGGAGAGACCGTTAGCTCTGCCGAGATTTTCTTCCTGGAAATCAGTGTAAGAATGGTAGATATTAATCATTAGGTATCAAAAGGTAACTGGTTCCCAGTTCAATCTGAGATCTAAATGTATATAAAGGCAAAAACAGTGCCATATGTCAAAGAAACACTAATTACATTTTAAAATTTGTAAATTGTGTTTGTGCAATTTACATCCCAAATATTTTGAAGATTCTATGTGTACTTGACACTTAGGGATAATCCAGATCTCTAGTTTGGCTTTTGCTCAATTTCAAAAACCATATAAAGACATGGACAAAGCGGGCAATTGCCTTGCACAACCTTGCAAGGGGTCTGGCCCCTGCTCACCCTTCAAAAGCACTAACAGCGGACCATTGTACCAGAAGAGTTTGCCAAGGTGGATGGGTGTTGCTTGTTCAACCACTTGACAGTGCCCCTTCTGTTTCGCTCCTGTGTGCAGAGACAATTCCCCAGGTCCCCAATACCTTTGAATAGTCTTGGTGGACCGATCTTGTCTGATTTTAGGAATTGTCCCAGCTTGTACTTCTCTTCCCTATTTACCCAGTTCTTGGCAACAACCCTTTGAATTACTTGCCGTGGATCTCCCATTTGCTCTCGATTTCATCCTCCTCTTTTATTATCTTTGATTGGTAGTCCGGGCTCCCATTTCTGAGATAAATGTAGAGTCCCGGACATACACTCTAGTGCTGTGAGACCACCGACAAGTTATGGGTACATCACATCCTGATATTAGGTGTGAGACTGTCGCCCACACCATCTGCCCTGCCTCGTTAAGTTGAAAGTCCATGGGCGGTTGGGGTAAGCCAGATGTTTTTGTTCAATTTGTTTAAACTAGCATAAGGTTAATTACCTTAATGTTTCCCAAACTGTTTGTCAGGGGTTTTAAAATGTTCAGAAACATAATCAAAATGTTGCTGTTACTTTCTGTTCAGGAAAGATCGGGTAGATTTGGGTAGGGGTGATGGCCTTGCCGCAGTACTGAAGGGCATTAATTTACTACTGAACAAGGAGGTAATGTGACACCTGAATGTAGCATACCAGGAGGCAATCACAAAAAGACCACAGTGAATAAATAGTGCTATGTTAAAAAAGAGTAAATAAATGCACTGACAACATAGTGAGGCATGGCCTCTCTTGCGTGTGTCTGTAAAACTGACGTTTGTTCTTGAATTTTTGTCCTGAATTTTGACCCTTTGTCCTGAATTTTTGTCCTGAATTTTGACCCTTTGTCCTGAATTTTTTACAGTACTGTCCAGAATTTGCCTCAATGCCAGGTGGTCACCCTAGAATCAACGGATGACAAACGGGGGAAAAAACACATTTTTTTTATTTTCGATGTTGACAATCTGACTGGCTTCCCTTTTACTTCTTTCTGGGAGTTTGGTGCGTTTACTATTTTAATCTTTTGTTACAGTCTGTGTTGCAACAGTGTTTAAGAAGAGTTACGTTCTGCTGCCCTGAGAAACTGTAGCAAAGCATACAGCGTATCATTTATTGTGATTCAAGTTAGATAATGCAATCATCTGTTGCACTGATTGTTGAGACAAAGACGTCCCTGAAAAGTAACATTTGCTGCAGTTTGGAAAAAATGCACCCCTCTTTCGACGAGGCAAGCTGATAAGTGCACACGAGTGAGAACCTATTCATGTTATGTCCACTGTGAGGACAGCATAACCCTCAACAGGACGCACAAGCAAGGAAATCCTCCAGTGATGATGCAAAAACCCACCTAAATAGGTCATGTACTAACTAACTTGTAAACCTCCGCGAGCCCCTCCTCCTTCTTCCAAATGCAACAGATTAGGCATGAATGCCATTAACGCAGCATTAACGCTAAATCTAAACAAGTACTCACAAATCCCGTAGAGTTGTCATTGGCAGCTAGCCTCTTGGCTTTGTCAATGCCTATTTGGTGTTGTCATGGTTTTTGCAAAACGTTATTGTTGTTGGCGCTTCCTGGCCTTCACAATCATACAAAAAATGAAATAACGAAACAAAAATATTATTTTGCTCTAAAAAAAAAAAAAAAAAAGCATATTGCTATAGTAGTTTTTGCCACTTCAAGGCATTTTTGGGAACTTCTTTTTGTGGATATGCTCCCTTGTTAGAGAGCAGGCTACAGTGATTGAAAGTGAAGTTAAGCATTAGCTGAGGTGAGCCAACCCATTCCCCCGTGCTTAGCTGGTGGAAGAAAAATGTCAATGGCACATTAACAGACTGTTGCCCTTGGCCCTTTTTGCAGGGTCATCACCAATCTTTTTGCCTCATTCCTCCTAATTTTTCTGACCAGTTTTTGTTGGCTTTAGGAATCTGGGCACTTTACTACTGCTAAACACTGCTAAAGTGCACATACTCTCTGAGTAAATTGTACAGTTGATTAGCTTATCCATGATTGGCATATTTAATTTACTGGTAAGTCCCTAGTAAAGTGCACTGGAGGTACTCAGGCCCTGTAAATCAAATTCTACTAGTGGGCCTGCAGCACTGGTGATGCCACCCACATTAGTAACCCTGTAAACATGGCTCAGACCTGCCACTGCAGTGTCTGTGAGTGCAGTTGTAAACTGCCAATTTGACTTGGCCGGTGTACCCACTTGCCAGGCCTAAAACCTTCCCTTTTACTACATGTGAGGCACCCCTAAAGTAGGCCCTAGGTAGCCTCAGGGGCAGGGTGCAGTGTACGTTTAAGGTAGGACATATACTAGTATGTTTTATATGTCCTAACAGTGAAATACTGCCAAATTTGGTTTTCACTGTGCAAGGTCTCTCTCTCTCATAGGTTAACATGGGGGCTGCCTTTAAATATCCTTAAAACGCAGATTCCCTTTGTGAGAAGATAAAAATGTGGAGTTTAGGGTCTCTGGACTCACAATTTAAAAATACATCTTTTAGTGAAGTTGGTTTTTAAATTGTCTGTTTAAAAATGCCACTTTCAGTAAGTAGGTATTTTCTTGCTCAAACCATTCTGTGACTCTGCCGGTTTGTGGATTGTCTGTCTGGGTCAGTTTGACAGTTGGGCTGTTTTGCACCACTCTCTAGACAGTGACACAAAAGGGGATGGGGTGTAGCCTGCATATCCATCCTGATGAGCCATCTGAATTAGAGGAGAGAGAAGAGTGGTCATTCACACCTGAAAGGACTGTGCCTGCCCTCACACAATGCAGTCTCCAACCCCCTGGGGTGTGTCTGGGGCCTGGCCTGGACAAAGAAGGATCTCACAAACACTTGAGACTTTGCTTTGAAGTTTGCCAACTTCAAAGACAGAAAGGGGTATAAGAATAAGACCAAAAACCCCAGACTTTTAGAATCTTTCTGGAATCAGGAGGAACCTCTGCCAAGGAGAAGAGCTGAAGGAGGAGTACTGTCCCTTTGCTGTGTTACTTTACTGGACTGGCCTGCAGTTGCTGCTTCTGCCTGAAAAGAGTGCAAATGGTGAACTTTGCTGTATGCCCTGCTTGAGAAAATTCTCCCAGGGCTTGGAGTAGAGCTTGCCTCCTGTTGGAAGTCTCAAGGACACCAAAGACTTCAGTTTCCTCGACCTGCAGCACTGGAAACTGTGTGTTTTGTGCTGTTCAAGAGGAGAAACGACTGTGCCATCGCGCTCGAAGCCGCTGGCCTGCACTGTGGCCTGCCGACACTGCACTGAGCCACACTGCCCCACTTCGCACTGCGACCCTGGTCTCACCGACGCCGTCATCGGACGACTTCTCTGAGCCACTGCTCGCACCGCGACCTGTGGGCCCAGCACTCCGGCATCGCCTGCTCGCACCACAGCCTGGGTATCCCAGACAACGACGCTACTGCTGACACCGGCACCACTGCCTGCACCGTGGACTGTGGGCATCTGTCTTGAGGGACACGAAGCATTGTCCCGTCCCACACCGCAGCCCCGGTCCTCCAACGCCAGCACCATTGACTCCAGTGTCGTCACCAGGCATCCCTGCCTGCGCCGTGGCCTGTGGACAGTGCTCGTGAGGGTCAAGAAGCACCATCCTGTTCTGCACCGCCGGCTTGGGCCTACCGACAACAGAGCTTCAGAAATGACGACGACGCTGCCTGCACCGCGACCTGGTGACACTGCACGTCAAACCACATGCTTCACACCGCAGCCCTGGTCTCACCGACCCCGCTGGATGCCACCTCCAAGCCGCTGCCTGCACCGTGACCTATGGGCACCGCACTTCACATCGTCCCGCTTCGCAACGCAGCCCCAACGCCATCCATGCCAGTGCTCCTGACTTCATGAGCCCGGAGTTTGATCTGCAACGTGTGTGACTTCAAGGGCCTGGCGATCCCCACACCGACGCCACTCTCCGGAGCTGACTGCGAGGATCACGACACCCTGCTATTCCAAAGGTACTCTTTACGGGTCTGCCCCACACCGTAGCTGGCCCGCGACGTCACGGCCGGCTGAACTGTTGGTTTTGTTGATCATGACACCGTGATAGCCCCGGGTGGAGCTATCGACTTCAAGGAACTGTATTTTTGAGTAAACCCTGCAAAATTCATATCTTTAACACTGTATGTTGGATTTTTATCATTTTGGTCTTGTTTTACACAGATAGATATTGGCTGTTTTTCTAACACAGGTGTGGTGTCCTTTTGTAGTTTTTTACTTATTACTTTGTGTTATGTGCAAATGCTTGACACATTGCTTCCGAGATAAGCCTGGCTGCTCATGCAACGCTACCAAGGGGGTAAGCAGGGGTAATCTGAGCAGGTATCTCCCTTATCCTTACTAGAGTGAGGGTCCCTACTTAGGGTGCAAACCCACTGCCAACTAGAGAACCCATTTCTAACACAGACCAACAGATGGAGAGGAATGGCTGAAAGCCCCTGTAAGTGGTGAAAATATATATACGTTTACGTAAAATCAAAACATCTTGGCTAACACCAAACCTACCAAAAACGTGGCTAGATTCCTCTGACATCATAAACGTACCTCCTTTTCTTATTTGCCAAATATGTCTTGCTTCGCTTTTTAGGAGGATTACCTATGGTAAAGATGGGACTACATGCAAGGGAGTAGCCAGAAAATTATAAAATGGGAAAGATGGGACAATATGCAAGGGAGTAGCCAGAAAATTAAAATAGCCCCTACTTTGAACTAAAGCATGGATGCCACCAAAAAAGGAAAGAAAGTGAGCCAAACCCTCGCTATAACATCTTCTTTGTCTCTTCCAATCATGCACCTATCCATCCATTCTTTCACCGGTCCATCCATCTGCTGATGTCCACTATTTCACCTGCACATTCTTTCATCCATCGTTCAATCTTTCCCCAGTCTGTTCATTCATCCATCCATCCAATGTCATTCATCATCCATCCATCCCTCCAACCAGCCACTCTGCCACCCATTGATCCATCCAGACTGCCATCAATCAATCCATCCACTCCTCCGCACATCCACTCTATCATCTATCCATCCATGCATCCTCTCTGCCATACATTCAACTAGGCACTCTGCCATCCATTCATCCCTCTACTCTGCCACCCATCCATCCAGCCATTTATTCATCCATTCTGCCATCCACCCATCTAGACACTTTGCCATCCATCCCTACACTCTGCCACCCTGCCATCTATCCAGCAATCCATCCATCATTCCTCCATCCATTCAATTAGCCACTCTGCCATCCACACATCCATTCATCTACTCTGCCAACAACCAATCCACTCTGCCATCCATCCATTCACTCACTTGTCTATCCATCTACTCTGCCATCCATTAGTCATCTCTGCCATGTATCTACTCACTCTGCCATCCAGTCATCCATCCACTATGCCATCTTTCCACCATGCCTTCCTTCCATTCATCCTGCCATCCATTTGCTCATCTTTTCACCCACTCATCCCTGCACTCTGCAATCCCGACACCTGTCTATCCACCTATCCATCTATCAATTTACTCTGTGATTCTTAAACCTGTTCATCACCTATCCATTCACTCCTTCATCGATCCATACCTTTAATCTGCCATCCTTTCACATGTACATCCACCTATCCATTCACTCACTCATCCATCCATCCATCCACCCATCCCTTTACTTTGCCATCCTTCCACCTGTCCATCCACCTAACATTCAGTGCTTATTTCACTCATTCATCCGCCCTTTAATCCATACATCCTCCTTTTCACCCTTTCTTTCAATAGTCATTCCCTCTTTGCCTGTTCTATTTACCCAGTGTGGTTTTTCCTTGCTCTCCTTTGCTCTTCTATTGACGCTGGATTCCATTGTTAATGGCAAGCTTTTGTCTGCTGAGTTACAGACAGAAGAGGCCTACAAAAGAAAAACACCCCCTCCTCCCACCCCCGCTGTAGCTGCTACAGCTGGGGTCTCACACGCGCCGGTATTTCTGAGCACTATTAAACCTAATGGAGTCAGTCTCCAAAGACAAACTATTATGATTTAGCATTTGCATAGCACACTATCATCTAACCAGTGGAGGAAATATATGTGGCAGTGCCCGCCCACGGGCTGTACTCTGAACACCGCCACGGTTAAAAGATGCATGGCACATCACCCTTGCATAATCTTGGCAGAGATTAACTCCGTTTGGAATAAAACTGCATCCTGTTCAATACATTCAATAGTCTCACCTCTCATCTTATTCAAATCCATCAAAGGGAGTTTACAGCAATGCTCGTTGTTACTTTATTGATTTTTAGGCAACCGCAAACTAGCCCTGGAAAAGAAAAGCAGCAATTTGATGGATACAAATCCCAGTCTAATCACACCATCTATGCAGAAGTCGGGATGGCTTTCTGCTTGATCACTTAAGACCACAGCACAGGACTCCCAAGCCGCCACTTACATTTTACGGCCGCCACTGCACACCCTACATTATACAGACTACTGTCTGTTCACAAATATGGAAATACTTCATTTTCAGTTTAGGCATATGGTGCAGGCTGGTGCCATTATTACTATGACATCACACATATTTACTCTGTCTGGTCATTAACATTCTCACCATCAATACATAAGTGGTACAATCATGTCTAAATACAGTAAAGGAAAACGAGATTAGGCCACTCCCTGTAAAAAACAAGCATTTGCAATCCAATGGGTCTTGCGCTTGCTCGAGTTAGAGCTATCAATAAATTTGTTGAGCGCGCTACTCACCCGGTAGGGTCTCAAGGCTCTGGGGTGGGCAGGGTGAGGGGAGGGGGGGTTGCGACTGCTTAAAGAGCCATGTCTTGAGGCTCTTTCTGAAAGACAGGAGTTCCCGGGTCTTGCGTAGGTTGGTGGGGAGGGACTTCCAGGTTTTGGCACCGAGGTGGGAGAAGGGCCTGCCGCCGGACGTGGTGCGTTGAATGCGAGGGACTGTTGCGAGGGCGAGGTCGGCGGAGTGGAGCTGGCGTGTCGGGATGTGGAAGTTGAGTCGATCGTTGAGGTAGGCCGGTCCGGTGTCGTGGAGGGGTTTGTGAGCATGGATTAGGATTTTGAAGACGATCCTTTTGTTGATGGGTAGCCAGTGTAGGGTTCTGAGGTGGGCGGAGATGTGCTTATGGCGAGGGAGGTTGAGGGTGAGACATGCTGAGAGCTATTAGCGCTGTAAATTCCTAACTGGACTTTTCCTGCCACATGAATTGAAAAGTAAAAGTAAAACAGTTGATGTAAGCAAGACGATTTAAAGCACCATGGCCACCATGAGTGTGAGCGCGAAGGAGAGACACAAAAGGGAAAAAGAAGTTCGCTCGCAGTCGAACGTATCAGCAATCGTGCAGTTATCCATGTAACTGGTTTGGTGGACAAGGCGGTAACAAAAATCGCCCCAAGGAGGGAAAAACGTAAAGCATTTACCAATGACAATAAAGGATTTTTGAAAGGCAAGCCCACGAACGAGTGATAGTGATGGGCATGCGGTGGGCGTGGTTAATAGCTCACAGATAGATTACAACCGACCTAACAAGTCCGTCCTTAAAGCAGACTATATGCACCTCATTCATTCCATCACCAGCAAACAGGGTCTACCAAAGTGAAGTGGTTTGCAAGTCCAGCACTTTTTAATGAGGCAAGGTGAGACAGCAGCCTCACTGTACCACCTAAGCATGGTATGGAGATACAACAAGAGGATCCCAAAACTTTTTTTCTTTTTTTATAAAAGTGTCAGGGGTGCTCCAGAGGCAAAATTCTATTTTGCCTGGAATGCTGACAATTCTCACATTTTTAATTACCAAAAAAAGGGCTCATACCCAATATACACAGCAATACTTAACAGGAACTGACTGCCAAAAATGTCACCTGTGCTTCCTCACTGCATAATACGAGCCTGTGGGGCAGAATGACACTTAATTTTCCTTACCCAACTTTGACCCAGAGAAAGAAAGAGAAAAATTCAAAAAAGAAAGAAACCAGATGCAGAGAAAAACAGGAAAACAGTGACAAAGAAAGAAAGCAGGAATGAAAAAGAATCTGTAAGAGTGAGATAAAGAGCCAAGGAGTAACTGGTGGTGGAGTCATGAAGATAAGTCAATATTACTCGGCCTTGGTATTCGGCAACCAATTAGATATCATCAACAATGGGCTTCTGAGTAAAACTTTGAGCCCGGTCACATATTCTTTTACAATATAAACAGTGTATTTAGCACATCCTAACATGCCCCAACATTCTACACCACCCCCCTCCTATATTGAGACAAATATGTCCAGTGCTTAATTTGTAAGAGAGTAAAAGAGTGGAAGCCTGCGGTCTGTACTATCAAAGGCCAGGGAGCAAAAATCCAAGACTGCGTAGTCTTGATTTTACTTCATGCCTCCTAGATCCACCACCATACACTCCCTGCCTCTTATTGTCACTCTTGCAGGTTCTTTTTCATCCCCCGATTTTCCATTTGTCACGGTTATTCAGTCTTGTTTTTCTCCCTCAAGCATTTTTCTCCCTCTTGGTCTGGATCCAAGTTTGATCATGAAACAAATGCTGGCACCTACCATGAGTGCTGGAGGGGGCACCGGCAACCGCAAGCTAAAACTAAGCACTGACATAGTCTCCATCACTTGTGGACCTTCCAGATCTAGACTCATGAAAAGGCTAGACAATGTTGCGCTATTGTCTGAGGCCTCTGTGGTCCAGCTAACCTTCTGCTACCTATATTGTAGTCCTACTGGAGCAGATACAAGTGGTTAAAAAAAGATTCTAAGAAAAAGTATTTCCTTTATCAGTCTGGACTTCTACCAAAGAAGTACAGCTACAGATCTACAAAATAAAGCCCACCCCTACCAGTCTTACAACTGGCACAGCCCACCCAACACTTCTGCACCGAGTGGATCTATCATAATGTATAAATCACTTGATACCAAGTGCCTGTCATTTCTAAGCATTGTAAAAAGATGTTACCACAACCCAAAGTAATGCATCATCATTATTAACCTTGGAAAGATGAAATGCTGAGTTGACCGTGTCTGGTTTCAAACTCTTCCCCAGGAAGTCAGATCAGAAGAATTGGTTAACTTGTTCAGGCATTTTGCACCAAAGATGTGGCGGGCTACCTGACAAAAAACACAGTCCCAGCTCGAAGTTTCCATCGAAATGCACTGTATGGGTGCATACTGAGGAGGGACGCGTCACCAAACTGGCAGTGTTCTGACTAAAATGGGATAAAAGGAGAGTTGGAACCTCCAAAAGAGGTTTGTTTACTTGACGGCAATGCCAAAGGTGGGCTGTCAGTGCACAAGGCTAAGACTGCGTCATGCAGACCATGCCTCATCTGGGAGCACAGTGTGGCATGACCAGGCGAAAGTTTAAGCTACATCAGAAAGCACAATATGTAACACTGTGTCCGAATGCCTGCTGGCCTTCGACATAAGCATGCCAAGTTCCGTTCTAGCTCTCAACTGGAGAAGACTAGAAACCATAAACTATTAACAAGCACTGACAAAGACAACAGATCGGGAGTTGGTCACCAGCCTTTTGACTTTCTCAATAATAGTTTTATTTTGCCATGGTCCCTGCATCACTTTATTGCGGAGAAATCTACATATTCAGAATCTGGGGCATTGGTGTGCCCTTTGGTCGTGCCCTTAGATGGATAGATAAATGGGTCACCCAGGTATCAGCATTTTGCAGGCACTGTGATAAAGAAATCACCCATCCCACAAAAGTGATTAAGTCTGTCAAGATATCCTGAGACCTCTGCTGTCTTTGGGAATGCTATCAATAGGAGTGTGATTAAGTTGTGATTTAATGAGTCCCATCACAATACAATACAATTACATTCTTCTGCTTGGGAAATCTGTGCAGTCTAACCTAAATGCTGGCTGTAGAGGTTCAACAAACTGAAATCCAGAAATAGAGCCTAGAGAAATGGTCGATAACAAGAAAACAAGATAACTGTACAACTGCTACAACTGAGTTTAAGATAAATTGTGTTCGAGCTCCTAAATTTCACAATCTGAAACCTCGAGGCAAGGGGGAATTGGGGTGAAAAAATAATAATTTTAAAAAACGTACCACTTCCTATCACCGCTGCCTCGCTCCTCTTCTGGTGTCCCAGCATTCACTGGATCACCAGGACAGGCTCCCCAGCAATCCTGTATGGCTTTTATGCTATAGCTAGCATGAAAGCAGCGTCAGGACTGGTCGGATTGGCTTGGACTGACGCTCAGACACTGCCCTGGGGGTCTGTGCAGATTCTCCAGCCCAGCTGTTCAATAGAGCCGGGCTGGAGAAACCCAAGTGTGCATATGTGTTTGGCCGGCCTAAGACAGCCAGCCAAACACACATGCACACTTAGGTGCACATTCTCCTCCTCCCCTTTTCCCAGTGCTGTGGGCCGGCCCTGCCCCTCTGTCCACATGCTGTGGGCTGAGCCAGCAGCTGAAAGATAAAACGATAAAGAATTATTGTTTTATTTTTCAGCTCCTGGCTTTGCCCGGGGGGGGGGGGATGGGGGGTGGAGAGGCTCCTTTGCTTTTGCGAAGGAGCTTCCAGTTTCACCTTTGGCTTGATACCAGACCAAAATGTAGAGTACTATTCTGGGCAAATTACTTGAATTCTCCATGCCTCACAACAATAAAGGAAAAAACAGTAAAGTTGTAATATATATGTCTTGACGTTTGCATGCAGCTCCTTGATGTAATTTAATGTAAATATCTGTAATATAAAATGTAACATGTAAAATACAACAGTCCAGTCAGGTATCCAAAAGTATTCAAAACACATATTTACATATCTATCAAATCCAAGTGTCCTTATTTCATGTGTGTTTGATGACATATCACATGCTTTTCTGTGTAAAGCAGCTCAACTCGTGAGATTTTCTCTGAGGACCTCTGCTTTCCCGGGCCCTTCAAAGCGCACTCAAGGCCTGATTGAAGACAGGAAGCAGGAAAAGCCATTTAAAACAGGGAAGTCCTATAAATTTGTTCTTACAAAGGGATAGTCATCATCCTTGGACATGGTTTCCGGAATCTTGATCACGCAACTACCTCAATGGTAGAAAATGCCGCTGCCACCACGATAAGAGACATCCAGTAGGCATTTTTGATAGGAGCATACATTGCACTCTAGCTTTGATTCTGAGAACTTTCAAAGAATCGGGCATCTCAGGAATCCACAGGCAAGTCGCATTTTCAGCCCCCTCAATATGCCCTCTTTTGTGAATTGAACGCACCAGGCGAGGCAGATGGCACCACAGTAGTGCAACTAACTGCAGAAAGCTTCCCAATTTGGTGGTCAAGCAACCCTGGGTGGGAAAAAATATTTTAGGCAGCAAAACGCCGGATATAGGAGATGGGTGTATTGGTCACTGATTCTACTGAAGCGGCCATTGAGAGAACAGAGTCACTTCAGGGGATATGTATCGCCTCCTCATTGTGGTTATGGCAGGGTGACACATTATTTGCCAACAATTCATGCAGAGAAGTCCAAAGTAAAATCTACAAGTTGATAGGTTTTAAAAGTCAACGAGTTGGGTTTAACCTAACCCCAGGGTCCTGTGCATGGCAGCAATCAAGATAAATCTGTAGAAAAACAACTCAGCAATATTTATAAAATTTGCTCGTAGCGTATGTAAGAAAGCAGCAACCCCTGGCCAGAAGCTGCTGAGAGTAATGTAAAACCATGGAGCGAAACGTGAGCCCTTTGGGATTCCACAGAATGATGGAGACTAGTCCGGTATTAGTCCGATATTAGGCATCCCCCTCTGGTAGATGGAAAGGAGGTAACCCACTACCATGCTAACAAGGGTTCTCCTGCCCTGTTCGCTACCAACCCCAACAAAAATCAAACAACTTCAACAGATCACTTAATGTGGTAGTCTCACCCTGATCCACCATTACATTATACCTGCTCTGGACATGTCGATCTTTGCCCCATGGAAGCCGATTTGATGACCTCCCAGACGTGCCTTATTCTGCTAGGTGAGCATGTAGCTCATTGTTTGTTTTCTCTAGGATTTTAGGGAAAATTGATACCATAAATTGATTTACAAATTGAAACTTCGGGGCACAAATGAGCTAACTTATATCTTCTCTAGGACGCGTAGTATCAGGAGATGAAAATTAGATAACGAGCACAGAAAATGTTGGTAAACAAGAGATGCTAATATTGCCAAACGTGCTGATGATGGAGCTATGGTAGTGCTGAGAAAAAGGATGCCGTATGGCTTTTTACGAATAATAATCAACTCCATTGCCGAAAGTAGTTGCAGATTAAACTCTATTGAGGCTTGATTAGAAAGGATATATTTGAAAATCTGAACATTTACATTTTATTTTCGTCACAATGATCTATTCCCTAATTATATCAAATTTTATGAATCCACTTACGTCTGGCTCGACAGCGCACCTGCCTGTAAGACATACTGTTACCAATTCTTTAACATGTACATAGAGTGGGCTGTGGGTCACCCCCACTATGTATCACATCTCACCTCATGTTATTGGTGCATCATTTCTCCCATTTTGGAGTGTGCGCTTTACGATATATGGGGGACTATTGTAGTCCCCCATAAATTGCGCTTTATGATGTATGGGGGGACTAGTCTACTTTCCAAATGTACACTGAATCAGACAATAAATTAATTATCTCACAAATGTATTATATACAAAAAGCATTTGTTTTCAGTTTTTCCAAATTGCAGTTGGCTTTTATATTTATATTTTAGGACTCAAAATGCAAGCCAGACCTATTCCTTTTGCTGGTGCTTCTGGTTAACAAAGACATCTTGGAGATTTTCAGAAAGTTGACATAGGAATGCTTTCTGCCTGTTGATTACCATTGACATTGTAAGTTTTTTAAACACACATTTTCTAGCTTTCTATCTGGTGGCTTTATTTGCTTTAGGCGCTTGAGGTTCAGTTCGTCCCTCCCGATGCCTAACCATTGTTTACTGCAGAGGTCTACAAACTGGGGGGCGGGCCCCACTACGGGGGCCTCAAGTGATCCCGGGGGGGGTGCCAGATTCTGGCCAAAAGAAATATCATACAGATAACAGGCCTTTGTTTTAAGCAGAAGCATGTTATTGTAGTTTTAAAAAGGTAACAGTACTTAAGTGCAATGTTTAAATAGGTTTAAACATATTTAGACACTGCCATCTTCATAAAATAATTGCGAAAAATTCTGAGGGGGGGCCCAATGATTTTTATTTTTCAACTGGGGGGGCGCGGCATTAAAATGTTTGGAGACCACTGGTTTACTGTATCCTTTGATGAATTTCCTTTCTGTAAATATGCCTGTAAATCTTCTATTTAACTTGTCACATCTGCTGTGCACTCAGTGGCAAAGGTAAAATGTCAGGCGATGTCTTACAAGGACACTTGTTTACTTTTCTTTCTCTGACTTCAAATTTGAGAGGATTTATGTGACAATCTTTCTGGATACTGGCCGTAGGAATGAGGGTTTTTTGTTGCACACAAAAACATTTAAATAAACTGTATATGTATTTCAGAATTAGTGACACAATTGAAGCAAATTTTTTGCTAATTTCTGAAGTGTGTTGGAAACACATACTTTAACATGATCAAAAAAATCATTACACCAGTGATGCAATTTCCACACAATTTCATTTGTGCACTGTATAGCTTTATTAGTTAAACTGTATGTCTGAGCAAATGTAATGATAATTTTAATTGAAAATGTGTTTTTGGTAATGGCAGTGTGCTACCATACCATGCTTACTCCGCTCTACGCCACTCCACTCTACACAACTCTACATACACCACTGCACTCTACTCTCACACCACTCTACTTTACACCACTGCACTCTATGGCTACTTCATGCTACACCTCTCTACTCTACCCTTTACCACTATATGCCAATGCACTCTTCGCCACTGCACTCTTTGCCTCTGCACTGTACACCAATAAACGCTGCAGAGCTCCACACTGCGCTACTGTACTCTATGCCACTCTGCCGTCTATGCTACTGCACTCCATGCCAATACACTCTAAGCCAAAGCATTTTATTCTGTAACACTCAAGTCTATGCCCCTGCACTCTACGACAATTCACTGTACCCACTCTAATCTACTATACGCCACTGCACTCTACACTACTTTATTCTATGCCATGCCACTCTATGCCACTCTACGCAACTGCACTCTACCCTGCACCACTCCACTCTAAGCCACTTCACTTTACTCTGAAACAATCTACTCTGTGCCTCTGCACTCTACTCTATGGCACTGCACTCTATGCCACTCTACTCTTAACTACTACACTGTTGTTGCACTCTATGCCACTGCATTCTACTCTGGATGAATGTACTCTATGCCACTGCTCTCTATGCCAATCTATTCTGCACTACTCCACTCTACACCACTGCACTTTATGCCAGTGCATTCTATGGCAATATAATCTTCAACACTCTATGCTAATCTACGTCGCTGCACTCCATACCACTTGACTTTACTCTGCACTATGCCACTGCATTCTATGCAACTCAGCTTTGTGCCACTTTTACTATGCACCACTCAAATCTACACCACTGAATTCTATGATGCTGCACTGTATGCCGTTGAATTCAATGCCACTGCTCTCTATGCCACTATACTCAACACTCTAAACCAATTCACCCTGTACCAGTCCATGCTATTCTAAGCCACTCCAGTGTATGCCACTCTATTTGACTCCACGCTATGTCACTCCAAACACATTACTCAACTCTTCGCCGTTCCACTCTACGACACTCCACACAACTCTCCTCTATGGAACTAACTTCTAGCCGTGCTGAGCAGCAGCCACACTGGTGTGCAACAGGCTGCAACACATTGGCAAACCCAAAAGCGCTTGCATAGACGAGACCTATTAGCTTTGGCAATGCTTGTGATTTGGAAGCTGTACTAGTACAGTGGAACACAGTGTTAGGAGGGTTCTTGACTTGGGTTTCATTTGTTTTTCCAGACTTTGCCTTGGGCATTTAGTACAGTGGCTATAAAATATTATACAGTGTTTAAAGTAGGAACTATATTGACATTCTCTTTTTCGTTTATTTTCAATTCTGAATTATACCGGGTCTGCAGTACAAAAGAGGGACAGAGAGATAGATACTTTCCCTTCGCCAACCAGCAGGACAAACCGTTTATTTAATAAATAAAAAAAATGAAAAATCTTCGTGTTCTGAACTCCGTGCAAGCTTTTTTTTGTTACGAAAGGCGTCAGCGAGCTAGTTAAGAGTAAACTGTAGTACTGCATAATAGAGAAAGTATGTTCCAAAACACCGGTTAACCTCTTTCGACGCGCTCACACAAGCCGGTGAAGTTCTCATACCCATAACACCCTGCGCGCATGTTGTCATGCAAGTGACACAGGCCTGGCGACCTACACGCATGAAATTAGATCTGCTGGCAGCAGTTACATGGTGCCTGCAGCCCTATATGCCAGTTAAACACCTGAAACGGACCACACAGGGAAAAAAACCTCAACAGCATCTGGATCACATTTAAAACCCTTTCCATAAATAAGAGCCTAGGCCTTGGGTGCTCAGAGACGGAGTTCTCTAACCGCGTGGACGCACGCACACCTACCGCGTGGACGCACGCACACCTAAACGTGAAAAACGTGTATCATCACAGACAAACGTAAATCAACGTCGCTGGCTGGAGGCGCTGTCTTGTACATGCACGCAAACTTCATTATTATAATCCCTTTCTTCATTTTATCATTTATATCTCTACACCTTAAGTTGGGAAGTGGAAAATGGCGATTTAACGACCAAATTTACCAGTGTTTAATTTGTATAAAAAAAAGTAAGTGCCGAGGCCCTTATTGGGAGCCTAGACTTCACCACCTTTTGTCCCTGCCAATGACAGAACCAGCACAACTGCTGGTTGTCACGCGCCTACGAGTGTGACAACTGAGACGATTCCAGACTGTCAAAACTGTAATAATGGTTCGAACAGCAGCTATGGTTAATCTTTAATATATACTGACGTATTAAACACTCTTGTGGTCATCTGAAAATTTGACAGCGCTGCCATGTGGTACACTGTCACTAAAGCCGGTGCTGACGCCGAGCACCAGAAACCACCGGCTCACATTAAGTACTGACATTAACACATTCTGAAGGGGCAAAGACAAGGCACGCAAATAATGGCAAGTTCAAAGTTATGCTGTGGTTCCTAATCTGTTGGCTTCTGTGGACCCCTACTTTATAATTTAAGGGAACCCAGGGACCTCCACGGAATCATTATTGGAATCAGGGGGCCCCCACCCAGTCATTACTGGAATCCAGGGTCCCAGGACTAAACATTGCCCATGATTTGAACAGTAAAGCAATACACAAAAAATAGAGAAACAAGCAATCCATCAAACACATACACAAATGATGCCACATTTTATTTAATTTTCAAACAAATAAAATATAAAAAAAATACACATTTTCATTTTAAAAGGAAGGTTGGAGCTTCTCTAAATTCAATTATAGACACACATTGTCCATGCTGTATTCTGTCTGATGCACTGCCACTGCTCCCTCAAATCCATCAGAGGATACGGATTTAATTTTTTGCATCCATTTTCAAATTCCTTGACCTAAGAAGTACATTTTAAGAATGTTCAATTGTACATGAATCACTTATAAACTTTGTCAATCTGTTAATATTAGTTAATTTTCTAAGCAGTCACAGACCCCCCTGAGGAAGTTTTGGAGAACCCCAGGTGTCCCCACACCACAGGTTTGGAACCACTGCTGTAAAATATGCAATCTTCGTGTTCTCATAAAAAAAAGCTACATCGAATGAGGGATGTAGGAGGAGAGTGGACGTGTGGAGTTGATTCTGGTTTGAGAAGATTTGGGGGTCGGTATATTTTTGTGGGCTGGAGCTTGTTGGATACATGTTTGGCAGTTGTCCAAGATTACCGGTGCGCTACTGAGAAGTGCCAGCGTTCCATCCTTAAATGTATCACACCCTCACTGTGAAATAGTGATACCCCTTCTTTCAAAATAAATGAGTGCAGGTACTGAACACCTGCTCATTTAGAGTACTTATACGTGGGGTTTGTGAGTGAGGCAGAAATAATCTAGCTGCATCCACAGGACTCTGTCTAGGGCAGCTCAGTCCCTATGGCCATGGTGTATGGCTATTTTAGCATATTTTAGACACATTTTAGCAAACTAGGCCTGCCGTTGTGCACTTTAGCCCAGTTACATTTTATTCAGCAATAGCCACATTTGCGTGGCTATTGCTTTATTTTTCTAGCAATAGCCACGTTTGCGGTGTTGTTTTATTTTTCTTTATCTAGTTGTTATTTCGCCTAGGAAAGCATTACGTTCTCAGTAGGACATTATTTCACTCTGTGCTTTCACCAAGGCTGCAGTCAGATAGGGTTGCCAGCAAAATTGGTACGCTGTGTCTCCAACATTCATAGAAATGCACATATTCCTACGTGGGAACCCTTTTTTTAAAATGTCAACTGTTTTATTATAAAAACACTCCTTTGTCCAATACACGTTAGAGAGAGATTCCAGCCAGATGGCCACAACTGTATTCTGATTGCCGACTGCCTCCCTCCAGCTGCTCGCTTAGCGTGCCAAACCCCTGTCCTACATGGAGACGGTGTCTTTCTAGACTACAGGCTTCCTTACTCAGGTATGAGAGCAAAAGGGCGGCTTAAGGCTTATTACGCTGTGCTCTAACATAGCTTTTGTAGGAGAACTATATATCACTCCTAGTGAAAGTATGGTGGGACTGTTTTTTGTGTTTCACTCTCCTTGTCATTATTTTGCTTTTATTGTATTTTATCATCCTAGTTATTGCAATACATGCCTTTTTATCTAAGATGCAGTTATTTCAATAAATCCCTTTTGAATTATATTCTGCCTCTGTCACTCTTTGTGGAAAGGGATGAGATCTGATCGACCACGATTCCCCCGAGGAGTCTTTCTTGTCATGCACCCGGTTGCCATAATCATCCCTGTTCTTGGACAGAAGTGAGTCACTGCTAGTTAGCTGGAAAACCCGGATTATGACGACAGGTGTCACATGGTGTGGAATTGTGCATAGTACCCCACAATCTATGCGATTCTGCTGCACGAATCCAGTAGCCTCATTAGAACCTACGCAACAGCTTGCACCAAGTGTGCTGATGACTTCATGAGCCCTGCGACCCCTCAGAGCATGGTCTGGAGCAGGCTTATAGTAAAGTGGATGGGCTTACAAATGGGTGCATGGGCGTGGGTGGTTCAGTCTGTAAATGGGCCGGTGGTCTCCTAGCCAACTTTCCACAGCCCACTTTAATTTGCCACATGAAAGCTCGCTCTCACTGGATCTCAGAATGCCTCCACACCCCTGCTCAGAAGCAGATAACTGTAGTTTTTAGAAAGATTAACAGGTTTCTAAACATAGTTAGCAAAAAAACATCATGCCACAGAATGCTCACCACATATCTCTGCTGGAATGGTTTTAACAAAATTAAACATTTCCCAAAGTACATATATCTGCTGCAAATAGTGCATACATTAAAAATGCTTAAAGATGCATTCAGAGACTGGTGTAATGTATCTGCTGACCTGCTTCATGTGGAAACATAGTCAAATGATAAAATATAATTCAGACTTCTTTAAGTGAGTCAATGAATTGCATTGCACATCACACAAATTTAGCAGTGCCTGACCCCCAACATGACCACCAGGAGGAAACAAACATTTTTAACATTAAAGGGGCAGGCCAGCAATGAAAACAAAACAAGCATTGCAAATGCCAATATGTCTGGCTTTAAAACTATGGTTGTATGGTAATGTGAAGCATTACAAGTAAACAGCATGGAAGGGATTTTATTTGTGTGGAAGCAAATATCTGTAGAGTAATAGTGGTTAAGATGGAATGATCAAGTGACTGCTTTTTCAAGCCAAACCTAAATATCCATGTTGGTTAATGACTGCCCTCCTCCCATCTGTGCTGCTGCCAGAGAAAAACTACAATGAATAATCGAGTTATCTAAAGCACTTTAATAATACTTCCAGGTTACATGCATGCCCCTGAAAGTTCGAGCTGAGGCAGCTGGTTAAATAAACTAAATGATCACATCTGTGTGGAGGGCAAACACTTTTTTGTGGAAGCACACAACTTCTTCCAAATCAAAACAGGTACTCCTGGCTTCCAACTTATGGGTGGTGGCAAAGCCCCTCTCTAGTGATGCTGACATAATTGTCTGGCCCCAGCTGCGCTGTCAAGCTGGACCACAAACAGTTCTCTTTATCTAGTCCTGCATTCTTATCAATTACAATAATAATCAATCCAAACATCTGATGAGGGGCATGCAGGTGCCTTTGGACTGTCCAGCTATAATGCAGCAGGTGGAAGAGGTCTGGTGATCGGCAGTGGAACATGTAATGGGGAGATCTCAATATGCTAGACTGCCCCTTCTTTGGGTATAGCACATTCACATTTAATCACTGATGAACATGTTCCAACGGACGGAGGGTGGCTGTCACATGGTGGAGGGTCTCTACCTGAATAGCACTTTCATTACGATGGATGAAGCTAGGTTTCTTTTCCAGGTGGAACCAGGTCAGTCTTTGAAATATGCAAAACTGTACCGTACGGTCCTGGAGATCTGGACGACTTTCCCCAGAAGAGTCGGACAAATGGCATCCCTCACTATTATATTAGATCTGGGCTCTAACAGAGGCCTCATTCCCCGTCTGTATGTGGTACTAAAGGGTAACCGATGTATGTACATGGTAGCCGTTCATAACAGTTGAAATAAAGACTTAGACCAACAGCTTACAGATAGTGAGTGGAAGCGAGCATGTGCCAAAGCGAAGAAACCGCTAGCAATGTGCGATTTGAGCTTACGCTGTTCTACTACCTGCAACACCCTTATTTTACACCGCAGCGCCTGTTCAGAACATTTTCCGGCTTGGTCAGAGATCTGCACCAGGTGTGGCGGGATCTCAGCTAACATTTTACATATGACATGTGGCTGCCATAAATTAGGAGCCTATTGGGCACAGGTGGTGCCAAACTTTGAGAGGTCACAGACACCCAGATTGAGCTTACAGTCCGCCACTTTTTTCTTGGTTACCTACCGCAACCCAAACAAGGGAAGATGAGGCATAGGTTTGCTTTGCTGGGACTAGTATAAGCAAACTGATGTATGGCTATCCACAGGACTAAACCTAAGCCGCCAGCGATAAACAAATGGCTGGCAGACATGTAAGAGTTGGGTAGAACTGAGGAATGCAGGCTGAACACGGAGAGAACTGATGAGAATGCAGAACGAGACATAGCGCTCTGGGGCGAGATGGTGGAACAGATGGAGGTGGCGGAACAGGCAGGCAGTGATCACTGACCAGTGCCCTCTGGTGTCAGACTGGGGACCTCCTGAGTGGCAGTAAGCACATGATGTCCTCTCAGTAGAAGGTGGGGCGCTGTGTGGGTGAAATCTGATGGGCCTGCAGTCCAAGACCGTGATAGAATATGTAATTTTGTTTTAAGTATGTTGAACAAGTGAACCTACCTCTCTGTGCCAGCAGGCAAGGGTTCTGAGGGAACTGTGTAATTCATCTGTAAGGGAATGCTGTTGTTACACTCTTAATATGTTATTGTTGAACGTCTTTCTTCTGTACACATGAAATAAATAACAACAACAAAAAAAAATCAATAATCAATCCAGAATGCTTCTTCCTTTGATGATGCTGGTTTGGGTTTTGAGGCATACGGTGAAATCATTCATCAAATGGTCCTTTTGAGACCCAAAGGCATGAGGTAATGCACACAAAAGAAAACAGCCTTGTGTGATACTCACCACAGCAAAGATGATCAAAGTGTGCTTCATATAAGAAGACACGCATTCTCCATTAGTATTTGCAGGCTCTAGGACAGTGCTTCTTTAACGTTCTAGAATCACAACCCCCTTTTTAGACTGACAAACGTTTGTGACTCACCTAGCTTTAATGGACACGAGGCAGGTGACATTTTAATGTAAATAAAGCACAGCGTAGTAACGCACTTTCATATATATATTCCATTGAAATGGCCACTAAATGTGGATAGACATATAGCTTTACTAATAAAACTATATAGCATCACCAAGAAAAAGTGTCACTGAGAAAAAGTAATTTAGTTTTATTAAAATCTTTGTTTCTATCACACTTCAGAATTACAAAAAAGTGCTTCATTTTTGCTTTGCGAACTGCTGAATATGTGCAAGAAATTTACAGGTAGTTACATTTCTTTGTGTGGAGAAAAAAATGACATCCTACATCCATTCCTTTGACTCTGTAACTAAGCAAGACTGTCACATAATTCATTGTACTTTTCTTTTTCTTACTGCAAAGTGAGACGAGTTTGTAAACACCAATCCCCATGTTAAAACAAAAATAAGCAGCAATTTGTCAGGAGACAGAGCCTGATATCTGACCTCTTTTGTTCAAGCATAGCAAATGCCAACACATACATTCAGAAATTAAAGTCATCTTTATTTATTGCTCGGACTTTCACGATGGACTAAAAAACAGCATGTGACCCTCAGTTTGGGAAACAATGCTCTAGGATTAGTGTGGCAGAACCAATTCATCCCATAAGTTCCTTTCTGAATTAAGCATTTCCTCCAGAAGTCAGATAACTTTCTGTTTACCATCTAACTCTAAATCAGGCCATAAATGTAAACTGTTTGAATAAATGTGTTGTGAAGTGTTATATTGCGCTGGTGGTCCACTGACCAACAAGCTTCCCATGAACCAAGTTGCCAATGACCAAGTTGCCAATGGCCCTTCCAACTATTCCAATTTAAAATATGCGTTGTTGGGCAACATTGGCACTTGCTAATGGCAGTATAACTGCAGTTATGGATTTTAAAGTAGAAATAAAACTTCTGACAAATTTTCCGACCTGCCTGGTGCAAATGTGCCTGGTGGACTTTGTCCTCCACTGGGGGTCAGCCTGCTTGCATATCAGAGGCAGTGTACCCATTGAGGCTGACTGCCTTGATATGCCACTACACTAGCCATCCTGGGACGGAGGGCAGTGTGACCTACTTCCCATCCAGGCCATTGTCCTGACTCCAGGAAATGTTTCTACTACTACCAGAGGGTCAGAAACCTGCGTTGGTGGAGGTAGCTGCAGGGTGCCAGCCAAAGCACAGGAAAACTTAGATAACTTTGTAGGCAGCCTCTAAGGTTGCTTTCTGGGTCATGCCACATCCCCCTCGACATGAGATTTGTGTCAGGGCTGAGGAGGCATGTTGTTTGATACCAAACATGACCTATTTTAGCAGTACCATAATAGAGTCGGCGACCTCGGGTTTGCCAGGGTGCCAGCCCATGTTATCATATGGACCATCATGCACTGATAGTAGCCTTTAATAGGAAATACACCTATAGGGGCATACAAGCTTGCACTTATATGTCAACACCTTTAGTATAATGCACCCTGCCTCCAGGGCTGAGGAGGCCTTCCTTAGGAGTGTCTGACATATATTGAAGATAGTGTTTGGGCTGTGCCACACTTGGTGTGGGCACAGTAGAGTTTGAGCAGTTTACACTGCTCCTGCAGTTTGTAACAGATGGCCTGGTGTCAGTAGTTTACTTGGTGGCACAACCAGTGATTCAGGCCCTGGTGACCCCTATACCACAAATGCCCTGGGTAGCACCCGTACCATACACTAGGGACCTATATGAGGGTTAAAGTACTTACCAATTGGAGAGACCAATTCACATTTACCAATTTAAGGATACAGCGCTGGCACTGGGACCTCATTATCAGGCTCCAGAGTCATAAGTATCAGCATCCAGAGCAAAAAGGGTGAGGGTGACGACCCAAAATGGGTGCTTTCCTAAAGCTCCATATGTGGAAAAAAGTTCATACATTTCATTTTGTTTTGCAACATACTCTTAACATTCTTTAACAAAAAAGGTTTACAGACCAAAATATGTTCTAACCACAAAATATAGCCTATAATTTGGACAAGTTATAAGCAGATGGCCTACTCTGAAGTACACCCTAACAACCAATCTTGTTTTTCATGCACTACAGAACTGCAAAAAATGTGTTTCATTTAAACTTTAACTACTTCAGATTATTTCTACAATTCCATTAAATGTATTTCGTTTTTATTGTATGTTAGAAAAAAACTGACATCCTACAATCTTTCTTTTCACACATTTCTGTACACAAGCAAGATTATTCACCTTGCTAAATGCACTCATTTTCCAGTTAGGGCAAGAAACGTCTACATCAATCGCATGTTAGAAGAATAAGAAGCAATTTGTCAGAAGACAAAGCCTTGCACGACCTTTGTCTTTGAACGCCTGAAATCCAACATGGCCGTTACGGGGTGCTGCAGCACACTCCGCACCCCTACGTCCATGGCCTGTGCCTTCCTCCAGGAGGGAAAACTTTCCACCATCATAACGTTTTACCGTACTCTAGTGCAGGGGCCTTCAAACTGGGGGGCGGGGCCCACTAGGGGGGCCTCAAGTGATCCCAGGGGTGGCGCTGAGCTCTTGCCAAAGAAGCATTATGCGGATAACAGGGCTTTGTTTTAAATGGGGAAACATGAGGGGCAGTAAACCGCCCTGTAATGGGCCATTACTAACATCTTTTGTCATTTACATTCTAGCAGGTAGCATGTCTCAAAAGGGAAGGGACTCCAAATACTCTTCAAAATCCCCACCCCTGCTTCAAACAATCCAACCAACTGTGCATACCTTTACATGTTAGTAAGGCCTGCCTGACCAGAATAGTGTGCTTATCTAACATGTATTTGATTGGGTTTTTAAAAGGATGACAAAACTTAACTGCAATGTTTAAATATGCTTAGATATATTTAAACATTGGCAACTTAACAGAATAATTGTGAAAAATTTGGAAGGGGTCCCAGTGAGATTTTTCCACCCTCTGGTGGGGCGCGGCATAAAAACATTTGAAGACCACTGCTCTAGTTAAAGAACCAAATCTTGGTATTAGTCAGTTAACATACGAGGCAGGAGGTGTCCCCCCTTTAGCATAGTCAAAAGGCTGTACCACCAGATACTTTGCATACAGCCACCAACCAGGCAGGTGTACCTTTACAAGTGAAATGAGAATATTTGAAGTATAGAGGGGGAAGTTTGGCTGCCCGCTTACCAGCTGGAGAACAGCAAAGCTGCAGGCCCTTCGGAGGCTGAGAGGAAGAATACACAGAGTGAAAACAATCAAAGAAGGCAACTTTCACAAGCAAAAACATGAGAAAACACAGTTTTCTTGTACGTCGCAGGCATTTTAAGAGTTACTTTAGCCCTGCCTCGACACAGCGTAAATGAGGTTTACCATATCTGCCCTCCCCCAATACCTCTGTAATTCCTTGGTAACGGGTGGGATGGGGTAAGGCAAAGTTGTGAGTATAAGCAAAAATGGTCAGTTGGCGTCTTTGGCTACAAATATGGCAAGACTATGTCATCATGGGCTGGTATCAGATAAACTGGAGTGCATACATGTTTTATGTGTAATTATGTGTAATTCTAAATACAGATTCATCAAAAAGTAACCACATTTCTGTCTGGACAGGGTATTTGGAATCATTGTTTGGCCACCATGATAAAAGGCACTGCTCTGTAAAGAAGATAGCTCACCTCCAAAATGGCGGACGCAGAGAGGAAGAAGACACGCCGAAAAAACTTTAGTCTGCAGACACATCCGCTCAAGTACAGGTTCCGGCCACAGTAGTACTGACGCACTGCGGAAGTCTACAGTACACGTATTTTATTGTGAAACTGTAAAACTGCTTTCTGATGTTGCAAGAAAGTTGTGGCTTTTTTTTTGGTGGGGCCATCTTACACAGCAGTTTTATTCTGAACAATGTTTGGCCTTTTCATAGCAATAGATGATTGTTGATGCAACTGAACTGCCGTGGCACAGAAAGGAAAATAACCAGTCAGTGAAACATGGTAAAACGATGAAAAACAAACATCCGAACATTACTGGCAGTGCTGGAAATGGAAACTTTTGCTATGGAACCCATAAATTGCTAGGGTGGTCAGTTTCCCATTATCATTTAAAGGACGCTTTGCATGTGTGGAGATCCTTTGCAGGTGCTGAGCAACCAGAAGATGTTTATTTTGCGAGGATGAGTTTAGGAGTCACTGAGTGCACTTTTGAGATTTCTGTCCACAACGCCCTTCTTTAAATCAGGCCCTGGCTACAAAATGCTACCACCATGACCTGGAGGGGTATAGAGCGTGGGGGGCCCCTACCCCAACCCACAATTCACTGTGATCCTTACCCTGCTTTTTAGCCAGCCACTGGAAAAGTACCTGCCCCGAGTGGATGTCCGTCAGCTCTCCACTCAGAAACATATGCAATCACAGCCATCCTATCAGACCCAAACGGGCTGCTCCCCGTGTCTAAAAGGTGAACCCGTATTCCTCAAGCTGCACTGCGCAATACATTCTGTGCTGCTGCTGTTTCAGGACTGGGTCATGTCTCTGTGCCAATCGAAGCTTCCCAACCAATGTGTTCACCTCTCATCTACCCTCAGTGATATCTCACTCTCTTAGCATACCAAGCAAGAAGCACGATTTAAGATGGTTTGCACTAGATGGGCCGCTTGAGCATGCCTAGCAAAAAGTGGAACATTTGGTGCAAAATATAGGAGAGGCGCCTCAACTTCATGACAATCCTTTAAGAATCTGGACCCTGGCCACTCTATAAAATGAGGGGGGGTCAAAGGGTGGCAGCAGAAAGGTGCCATGAAGAGCAGCATCATGGGGTGCGCAGTCACTGAAAACCCACCAATGCATTATTTTGGTCAAACTCCTCCCCTCCCCCTAGCAAATCAGCAACAAGGACAAATCTGAAAGTAAAGTGGCCCTGGCTTACAATAATTGGTCACCACTAGACCTCATTTTTAAGATAGCTTAGTGAGTTAAGTCACCTGCTGCAGAGATCTATGCATTTCCTTTAGGTTTCAGTGTAAAACACTAGAGGGATAACTCAAGCAATTAATGCAGTTCCTGGATAGATCTGTGTGTATCCTCTGCTCACAGATCTACAGCATTATGATTTTATTTTTATTTTTTTATTTAACATATATGTCTGCTCTAGAGCACATTGAGCAAAAACTAGTCCACGGCCATCTAGTTTAAAGAAAACAGCTCAGTACCCTTTTGGTGAAGTGACACTTGTATTACCTGCATTCACAAATAACACACACGGCAAGGCATTTTACTGAATTTTGCCCCGCATCAAACAAACTGCAAGGCTTAACTTAGAACTTGGGAGGCTTATCTTAACTTTGATTAAATTGATTGATTTATCTAAATTGTTGTTTTTTTGTGTAAATACACATATAGTAAAGAGACACATGGCGTTTCTACTGAGCACGGAAGTGCATACACTTGTTACAATTAGAGGGGACAGTAAAAACCGAGCTCACGTCTTAATTTATCACTTAGCAGTGAAGTGACATGTTAAGGGCCTTTTTCCTCTGATGGGCGTCTGAGCCCCACAGCATGGTGTTCAGTTGCTGCGGTCCTTCAACTTAAAACTCCTCCCAGCCCAGAAAAGGCTGAAAATTTGAGTATTCCTGTGAAATAAGAGAACGGAATCAAAACTCACCTACGATGTGCTTCCCATCATAACTAGTTTTCTTCTGCAAAATGTAACTTTCGGTGTGAAATGTGGTTTAATGGCATCGCGTGACATTTTTTTTAACATGAATGCATACTTCAGACGGAAAATAAACGACACACAGGCAAGCGGCCGGTTCGAGCAGGAAAGGTCTCACTGTGCGCCATTTTCTGCGCAAACTGGTCTCCCTCAAGTTAAAATTCCGCAAAATCGCATTATGCGAGATTGCGAGAAATGTTGCAAATTTCGTGTATTTCGCCAATGTCATTTACATTTCACCCAGGTCTATTCCTATAAAAATGTTGTTTTGATGGGAACCTAAACCTAAATTTTAGATACAACCCAGACACGTTGCGGGGACAATACCATTACTTTAACAGCCTCGCAGCACTAATAAATGAGATCTGCTTTCGTAATTATTTGTTCCTGCCTAAAAGACGTTTGACAGTCGACACTTCTTAAGGGGCACACAGCTGATCAGCTTTTTCCTTGGGGAGTCACAGATTCTCACATCCGGGAAGCTGGGGAGATTTAATGGACGAGGGGCGCGATCAAACCACCTCAGAGAAGCCCCTCTGGGGGAACCCGAGAGTATTGATCGGGCAGCGAAGGTCAACGAAGGCTAAGAACCCGAGACAACAGTATTAAGAGAAGTGCAAATGCATCAAGGCGTTGATTAATGTGTAAAAAGCTAAAACAAAAAATGGCTGCTTTCAACGAGCGAGACCTTTGTCATTACTCAGAGAGGATTCCTTGGATAGGTGGCAGGGGGTGAAGGGAAGATCAGGGGATCATATATATTTCATGTAAAGGTTTCTACACTTTACATAAAACAACTCCGTCGATTTTCGTCTAGCAGTAAAACGAGATTGTCATTTTGACCACACAATGGAACAACATTCTTCACCGTTGCATCTTTCGTGTAATTTCAAAGAGGTATGTGTCATCCACTTTCAAAAGCAGCTTGAAAAGAGCAGACATTACATTTTATTTTGCAAATCTTACATGTTGCCTACTGCAAGGCCAACCAACATCCAAGCACTTATTAGTAAGACATCCAGGGGTAAAGTTCTTAGGGAACACCTTTTCCGTATGAGAGAGAACATGTACATGGCTAGCCGAGGGTGTAACACAGACCATGCACACTTGGGGGTGCAGGAGAGATACATTAACCTACAGGGGTGAACCCACTCAGCCAGCGTCCATGTGTACATAATCCGGGCATCCATTCTCACAGTTTAGGTGCCTCTCAGAATTTTTGTTGAGTTTCCTTAATTACACACTGCACCACTCTCAAAGTTCATCACTAGTCCTTAAGGAGCCTTCAGGAAATTTACCTGACCCTTGCCTTATGCTGGAGTGTCATGCAGAGGTTAAGGGTGTCTGGGTGCATACTAGGTTTTTAGATGAGGTGGTAGATTAGATTGGTCCCTTTAAGAACCAATCTATTTTAAGCATATATCCTGAAAACGTGGCATAGATCAAGTCCCATTTTGTACTTTTTAGTTATAAAATTATACTTTACCCGCTGTGACACTACAAAACATAACCGTAGTCCAATGAGGTAAAATTGACAGTTTGAGCTGCAGCATGTCAATGATGTCAAAAGGCATTCACCACAAGGTCGCAAAGCTTAAAGCCATGTACACGGTGTCACTGCACCACAAATGATGGCACAACCATGCTCCCAATGCATTCTGGTAAACTTTCTCTGCCTGGTATAAAAAGTTGAGCATAACGAATTATTCAGATACTTCCAAATGCGGCCACACATATGTACTGCATGTGTTACATCGGTTATTATATAAATGAACTTTCATTATCTAGGATACTTCCGTGGAGCCAAGCCATTTTTATGGCTCTTATTGGCCATTTTCACTTTTAACTGTGCCCAAGTCTTTGTGAGGGACGTAGATTCAACTTGCACAGTTTATCAACAGTGAAGAAAGACTGCTTGTCGCAGCACTTAAAACAGCTTGGGTTGATGCATCTTATTAAATGGCACAACCCAACATAGACAGAAAGCAGTAATTGCCTACAATGGAACTTTTCAGTCTCCTTTGCACTAAACTCTGTTGTCTCAGGCAAGGTGGTCACTGGCAGTGAGTGACACCTATGTACCCAGGTTCAAGCCAACCTGGACTGTGATTCCCCTACATATAAAAATAGTAAAGTGGCCATGGTTCAGGTCCCAGAAACATCTGGATATTAAACGGCATGTAAATTAAGGGATTCTGGGACTATTCGAACTGCGGCACACTTTTTCCTTGTAAGGAAGTCCCCTTGTTTTTCCGTTTTTTTTTTTTAATTGAAAGGAAAGGTGGTAGGAAAGAGGTAACCTATTATTATTACCACTGGAACTTGAAAAACATTTATATAGTTCCAAGACCTCATTAATAGTCAAGTGCATGCACAAGAATGAATAAAATATACATTGTCAAAGGTGAGGTAAAATATAGAATTAAGTTGCACCCTCAAATTAGAAGCCTTTAGTACACAACTATCAACAATGCAGCATTCAAGTTTGTGGCTTCCACTTTTTAAAGCTTTCAAAGTGATCATCATATTGTATGCAAAGAAAAGTTAGCTATTCGCGTTCTATGACAAACTCCCTGATCTCGTAGTCTTTTCAAACCACTATCCACGAGCAACTAAAATAAATTACCTACAAACTAGCACCCACCTGACAGGATATTGACCAAGATTAAATTCCACAACCATCTGCCATACATGCAATTTTCAAAACACAGCCACTGTTTCATTAAATTTGAACTGCACTCAGAGTAAAATATTGACCCATGCTTTGGCATCAAGTTAAGTTTGTGGCTTTACTGGAGATATCCGTCTCTTAAAAATGATCAAAGGACTAGGTCTTTCTCCTTATGCACTAAGTTATTTTGAGACTCAGTGGCTTAGCTTCAACCCAATGTTGGCATGTTGAAATTAGAAGCCACGTCCCACTTCACTGAAAAAATCCTTTCTCTAGCTATTCAGCAAACTAGTGTCTTATGTATTTGCTTCCACAGACGTATGAACTGTTAGAGCATGCTGCAACATAAAGCTTCAAAAATAACCCGCATAGCACAGATTCCTTGAGCCACATCAGAAAGGGTCTAGGGTAGGGTGCAGCACTTAACATGCTGTGGTATTTAGCTTAGACCATCTCAGGAAGAAGGAGGATCCCAGTGTTGTCAGAGCCTTAATCCTAATGGACCCCTCTACAGCTTCCAATACTGTTCATCTTCCCATCCTCTTTCACACCTACAATAGGATAGCATGCCCTTCACGTTGCGCAGTGGCTTTTGAGTGTAGAGTGTGGCCTTCACCGCAGTACCAAGGTTAAATGGCCTTCTATCCAATCCTCATGCAAACAGAATTTACAGGGCCTGGCCTTCAGAGATACAGACTGCTTCTGTGCACACCACTTGTCTTTCAGTCACACACCACACTCAGTCTCTCTGCCCACAAAGCGGGAGAGAACCCAGCAAGCTCCAGGTTCAATTCCCACCTATGCTGGGTCTCTGCTTCCCAGAAGCACACTTGGCACAGCCTTTGGGTTAGTACTGAAGAGGAACTTTATCTTCAAATAGAAAAAAAGCAATTCACACTAAGTGATGTTTCTGGCTGTGACCACAGGAAGTGAAACGTGTATGAAGTAACCAGACCAGAGGTGCTCCAGATCTAAAACCTGGGCTTACAAAAAAAAAAAAAAAAAGAGGAAATGCAACTCTGGGTTGAGAGAACCCGTTCGCATTCACCAAAGATGGAAACTCATGCCGCTAGACAGTATATTTAGCAACGAGGTCTAGTGAAAAATAATGTTCATGTGAATATTATGTAGTAACAGAGGAAAGTGTCATTTGTAGGGATGGTACCGGCTCTACTACAAGCTTGACGCTCTCCAAATAAATGCAGATAATGAAAAAGTGTCTCTGAATGATATTCAGTTTTACTTCTTCATTGTGGAAAAGTCTGATAGAAAATGAATATGCACAAAACATTCACACACCCTCCTCAAATGTGAAGCCAAAAACAATGATAAACTCTAGCCACCCACTGCTGCCCACATAAAACTATGAATCACAGGACTGCTCAATGAACACAAAAATCACTAACAATCACCTAAAAAAAGGTGATCACTCACAATAGGTTTAAATCTGTCATCAGACGTATTAGTCTCTCTACACGAGGAAAATCCACCTTACCTGGCAACACAACTGAACAATTCAGGCTGACAGCAGGGCCTCAGGAGTAAAACCACGCTGTGGCTAGAAACCCCAAAATTAAAACTTCCTGTAATACCGAAACAATAATTCACTGGTGTCACAACTAACTTCTGGAAACCCAAACCTTCCCGACCAAGAACCCATACAAATCTCTTTTCAATCAGGGGACTGCTAACAACTCACCGTTTGCAGCTTTGACATAACTAATACAAACTCTTCAGACGTAGCTGTTGTCTCTGTGCATTTATGTCATTCTGTCACTGCTTGTAATTTCCTTAGCAATAATATTTTCGATTGGAAAAGTGTAAGAATGTTTCAATTGCAACCGGACATCTGTTTCATAAAAAAAAACATACTTCAAGTTATTTTAGGAGTTTTGCAAACAGACAGTTGTCATCTTGGCAGTTTGCTTCTGGGGTCTTTGCAGGCCTCCCTAAAAATCTAATTAACGGACTTCATTTATCACATCGCAGTACTCCAGATGTCCCACAGTAAGCTCTCTTGCAAGTTCGACTTGATGGGGGATGTATAGATGAGGGAGATGTTTTAGAGCATGGAGAATTTCAGGTGACCCCCCCCCCCCAAATGAAAGCACTGGGTAGGTGAGGGCATTTAAGAAGGCTGAGCCAAATATTACTCCTAAGTTTTTAGCTTTTGGGTTGTAGATGGACCAGATCCTAAGATAGATGAAAAAGTGACAGAGAGAAACCTGGTTTGATGGATTTCAACTTATTCTCCATTTAAGAAGAGGAAGCTTGCTCTTGTCCAATGTTGAAGGTGATCATGGTGGTTGGAGATCTTGGAAAAGTTCAGTTATTTTTACCTAAACGTATATTTGAGTGTTGCAAATGTACATTTGGATCTTGAACTTGGCTCGTAACTAAGTTAGGAGGAACAGGTAAAAGATAAACAAGAGTTTGACTCTGGACAATTCTCTTGTGGGGTGGAACCTTCATGTGGTCGTACTTTTCAGCATATTGTTGTAATTGATTGCTTACAATTCTTTCCAAAGTTTTGCTGGGATATAGAAAATTAAGTATCAGACAACCTTCCACCATAACTGCAGGCTTCTGTTGATTGGGGACTCTGCTCATGGACAGAGGAGGAGTTATTCTAAATGTTAATATCAGCATCCAGATGATGTGAATCTTTGTTTCAACCAGAATGCATGCTATCCTGCTTGAAGGCAATCTGATATTTGTAACCGATGCATGGCATCCATTACCTGTAAAGCAAACTTTTGCCCCTTAGGTAAAGCTCGCTACCAAAAAACATTAACTTAACTTAA